>NW_012109586.1:1147908-1164881 GCF_000951045.1 Mandrillus leucophaeus
AAAGAAAGAAAGAAAGAAAGAAAGAAAGAAAGAAAGAAAGAAAGAAAGAAAGAGAAAGAAAGAAAGGAAGGAAGGAGAGAGGGAAGGAAGGAAGAAAGAAAGGAAGGAAGGAAGAAGGAAATAATCTTATACACAATTTTTATTAAAAACTGCTAAAATATATTTTTAAAAATCTTAGCCCTATTCCTGTGGTACACCTGCTACCCCACATTCCCACTACTCAAAAGGTAGAGGATGGTTTTAAGTTCTTACTTAGTGATTTGATATCAGTTTGCACCAGAAGAAAGACATAATCAAAGACTTCCAGGAATACAAGTAGGGCCCTCTTTATGAAAGAGTTCTCCTCTCTTTGTCAATTATAAAACAGTAGAAAGGGCACTCCTTTGCCCTGATGCTGACCATGTGAAGAAACCTGAGCCTGGCTCTACCTCTGTTCTTCTGGAAGTCTTCTTTACTTTGAAAGATGCATTACCTTTGAAAACAACTATGTTTTAAAAATAATTCAAAAAAGGAAAAAGAAAGAGGGCAAATGTAATGGCACACCCTAGATATAAGGAAATGTTCTTGGGAAACATTTGCAAGTAGGTACCTGAAATTTTTTTAAACCACATCAATAAAAGAAGAGATTATATGAATGACTTTTGAATATTGAAACTTCAAGTATGTTGGCAAACAAGAAGGCCCATAAAATAAGACAACACCCTTTCTAACTTCCCCTAAGGTCTCTAGCCCATAAACAGACATTCTACAGGAACATTTATAGAAGTAATTTCTATTTGGAGCCAACAGAAGCCTCACAATTGCCAGTATCTCTCAGACAATAAAGACAATAATAAGTGCCTTAAGATTTCAATTCTTTATGTTATCTGATTTGAAGTTTCACTGGTTTTATTTCAGAAGTAGTGTCTAGGAGAAAACTAAAATGTATATAAAAATCTGGGATTTTAAAAGCATTTTATACCTTGGCTTTCTTTAGAGAATTTTGTAGAAGACAGACAAAATATTAAAACCATAGCTGAAACAAGGCAATAAATTTGAATTTACTAGAGCAAAGTCAGAATTTTAGTACCAATAGTATAAATCTACATATTCACACATTCATTTCTCTATTGTACATATTTTATATAACACAACTGTCCAATATCCATGCTTATGTTTTCTCTAACAATTAGAAACATGGCTTGAGATGTACTGCAAATGAAAATATTCTTCAACATACTAAATTTCACATTACAATGTCTAGCTCAGTACTAAGACTTGGGTGACAGCTGCAGCTTTTCAGAAGCTAGCATTTAAAGGTAGTAATATTCTAGGAAGCACTTAAAGAAGACACATTGTCCCCATCTAATTTAAGGTAGAGAACTGTATATATAGAAAAAAAAAAACTGGCAGAAATTCAGCAAACAGAAGCCTGTGTCTCATAGCAAAAGACAGTTGGACAACTTCTTCAAAAGATAGTAAGATATTATTTAAGTCAAACATTTATTTCTCTACTTACTAGGAAAAATTAGATTATCTCATCAAATCCAGTATGTGCCATTTTTAAAAATTACATGCCCATAATTAAGTGGTTGAGTTCACCTACATATTTGAGCTAACATATCAAACAAAGAAAACAGGCTTGGCCACAAAGTCAATAAAAGTCAAATAAAAGGCCAAACTAAACAGATGAGACACCATGCCCTGAAGATCAACAAAGGAGATCACTGTTAGGTGAGGCAGGTTTAGAAACTTTTGGCAAGGAGGATTTACTGTGCCCATCACAAGCACAAAGCAACTCATTCAAGCTAGTTAAACACAATCATACTGCAAGATTGATGGATAGTTGATTGCCTACAACTGAATTTCTTTTTTTTTTTCTTTTTTTTTTTTTTTGAGACGGAGTCTCACTCTGTCACCCAGACTGGAGTGCAGTGATGCTATCCTGGCTCACTGCAAGCTCTGCCTCCCGGGTTCACGCCATTCTCCCACCTTAGCCTCCCGAGTAGCTGGGACTACAGGTGCCCACCACCACGCCTGGCTATTTTTTTTTTTTTTTTGTATTTTTTTAGTAGAGATGGGTTTCACCATGTTAGCCAGGATGGTCTCGACCTCCTGACCTTGTGATCCGCTTGCCTCAGCCTCCCAAAGTGCAGGGATTACAGGTGTGAGCCACTGCTCCCAGCCGCTAATTTTTCATATTTTTTAGTAGCAACGAGGTTTTGCCATGTTGGCCAGGCTGGTCTTGAACTCCTGACCTCAGGTGATCTACCCACCTCAGCCTCCCAAAGTGCTGAGATTACAGGCATGTGCCACCGTGCCTGGCTGAATTTTTTTTACCATACTGTACTAAAGTTAAACTCCAATAAGCCTTACATAGACAGCCCAGAGATATTTTTTAAACTTTTGGTAATAACAGAGTAGTAACAAATAGGTAGTTTTGTATTTGTTAATTTTTTTAAATAAAGAGAGGGAGATATATATATATACACACACACATATATATATACACACATATATATATATGAGATGTGATGGCAAGAATGACGGCTGATGTTAAGATAATAATGCAGTATTCCTGTTTTAATACAATCCTCATTCAGGTGTATCCCTCCTAAAATAACTCTATACCTTTTGAACACCTGTCATCACACGGTCTAGTCTAGGGTACCAAAGAATCCATAATATAACCATATTTGCCATTTCTGGGATTTGTCAGAAGAAACCTCCATTCGTTAAACTTTGCAAAGCACAATTTCTTCTCCCTCGTGGCATTCATCAGGATTCTTCCTGCAGGTATTACAATTATACACCTAGAAAACTCAATAGACTTGACTAAAAAACCATTTAGCAAAGTATTAAGGCACAAAATTAATATACAGAACTCAAACAATAAACAGTATGAATATGTAATGGAAGAAAGGACCCACTTACATAGAAAAACAAAATAAAATACACAAAAGTGTAAGGGACTTTTGAGAGAAATACAAGAAATTTTGAACAAGGCAAGATGTACTTCTTCAGTGGAGTTAACATCCAAAAAATATCAATTCTTTATCAGCTAATTTATCATTTCAACATGAGCCCCATAAGAAAAATATTGACAGTGGGTTTTTGTGAAACTAGGCAAACATCATAGAGTTTATAAAGAAAAATAATTTACCAAAATAAATCAGGAAAACTCTGAGAAAAAGAAGCAGAGAGGGAATTAGCACTATCTGATATTAAAACATATTATAAAAACCTAAATACTTAAAACAGTGTGGTGTTGATTCATCAGTACACAAATTGACCAACAGAACGTTATAGAAAGTCCAGAAATAATTCCAAAAGCATACTTCAATTCAATATATGATGGAGACAGCATTTCAGATCGGTAAGGAAAAGATGAACATTTTAAAAAATGATAATAGACTCTCTGAGGGAAGAGATTTTTTTTTCCTATTTAGATGGGTACTTTCTTCCATTGTATATTCATACTATTTGTTGTTTGATTTCTGCATATTAATTTTGTGCCCCAGAACTTTGCTAAAGAGTTTTTCTGTCAAGTCTCTTGAATTTTCTAGATATACAATTATAATATCTGACAGGAAGGATTTTAATGGATGCTGAGAGGAGGCATACTCCAGTAAAACCAGTATAAATTTCAAATGAATCAAAGATCTATACATAAAATACAGACAGCATATAAATATTAGAAGAAAGCACAGAATTTCTTTTTAACATTGCAGTGGAGAAGGGAGTTATATTTGTGACTTAAAATTCAGAATTCATAAAATACAATAGTAAATTTAACAAAAAAGCTATGAACAAAGTCAAAAGATAAACGATAAATTGAGAAACTCAAATCATAGACAAATACTAATCTCTCTAACTCATAAAGAGCTACTAGAAACTAATATAGCCCAACCATATAATAAGAAAATCAGCAAAAATGTGTATATTCAAGTCATAGAAGAGAATGCAAATGACTTGTAAACATAAATAGATGTAAACATACATAGATGATCAAGTTCACTTAAAATAAGATAAATACATGCTGAAACTACACTGGAATACCATTTTTTTCAGATTGGTAATGGTGTAAGAGCTTGATCGTAGGAAAACAGACCCTCTCATACATTAGGGACAGCTGAAATTAGACAACTCTGATGGAAGGAAATTTTGCAATATTTATTAAAACCAAAATTGCATATACCCATTGATGCTGGATTGTACTTCTAAGGAATTTATACTTACAGATATACTTGCCCACATGTGAAATGACTAATGTGTGACTGTATCCATGCCAGTATTGTTTGAAATTTAAAACATGTTTTAAATGTTTGAAACAATTTGAAATAACTCAAGTGCCCATCAGTAGGAGAATGGTTAAAAAGTTATTGTACATTTACAGAGTGGAGTACTACACAGTGGTATTTTTTAAAAAAAGAATGAGGAAGCTCCCTAGTATTGAGCCTCAAGATGTATTGTTAAATGTAAAATTAAAAGCGGTGTATAAAATAGTGTATATTTTATGCTGCTTTTTGTAAAAAGTGAAGGAATAAGACTGTATATTCATATTTTTCTGGTGTATGTGTAAAGAAACTCTGCAAGAACATTTAAGAAAATAATAACAGTGATCATGGTTGTCTGTGTAAGAGAGTTGTGCAAATAGTATACAGAGTGAGAGCAACACTTTTCACTGCGCCTTTTAACTTTTTTTTTTAAGTTTGAACTATTTGAATATATGACATTTTAAAGAAGGGGTTTGAGTAGACTGTTTTAGCCAAGAGGAGCTGTTCCATCACAGACTGTCACAAGCCAAACCATTTGCTGTTAGGGAGAGTGGGAAGTCAATTAAAACTACCTTCTTCATTGACAGAGGACTCCTTCTAAAAAGTACACCACTAATGCCACACTTTGGAAAGAGAAGTAAGTAACATACATTTTTATTTATTTTTGTGGCTTTACCTAAAAGAAAGGGAGTTATGACCAAATACAATGTCTTCTTAAAGTTTATCTTTTTCTTCAACTATTCTTTTTTTACGGGGGCAGGGGGTGGTGGGACAGAGTCTCTCTCTGTCGCGAGACTGGAGTGCAGTGGTGCGATCTCTGCTCACTGCAACATCTGCCGCCCATGTTCCTCGATCTCTTGACCTGGAGATCCACTCGCCTCGGCCTCCCAAAGTCCTGGGATTACAGGCATGAGCCACTGCGCCTAGCCTCTTCAACTATTATTTATTTATTTATTTATTTATTTCGTGACGGAGTCTCGCTCTGTCGCCCAGGCTGGAGTGCAGTGGCGCGATCTCGGCTCACTGCAAGCTCCGCCTCCCAGGTTTACGCCATTCTCCTGCCTCAGCCTCCCGAGTAGCTGAGACTACAGGCGGCCGCCACCACGCCCGGCTAATTTTTTTTGTATTTTTAGTAGAGACGGGGTTTCACCGTGTTAGCCAGGATGGTCTCAATCTCCTGACCTTGTGATCCGCCTGCCTCGGCCCCTCAAAGTGCCAGGATTACAGGCCTGAGCCATCGCGCCCTGCCCTCTTCAACTATTCTTAAACGTTTTTTAAAAAACCCACTCCTCGCCTTCCTGGTAACGTTAGTGGTGGTGTTTTGTTTGAAAAGGAGTCTTGCTCTGTCACCCGGTCTGGAGTGCAGTGGCGCGATTTCAGCTCACTGCAACCCCCGCCTCCCAGGTTCAAGTGATTCTCCTGCCTCAGCCTCCAAAGTAGCTGACATTACAGGCACCCACAACCACACCTGGCTAATTTTTGCATTTTTAGTATAGATGAGGTTTCGCCATATTGGCCAGGCTGGTCTCGAACTCCTAACCTCAGGTGATCCACCTGCCTCGGCCTCTCAAAGTACTGGAATTACAGGCGTGAGCCACCGCGCCCGGCCGTAATCTTTCTTATGTTATTTTGAAAGCTGAATTTTCGTCTATCTTTGTTGATTTTGCCATTGACGTGGGAAATGATTTCAGTTTGTCTAAAGAACTTTAAAGTTTTCTCATCAAGGTGGAAACATTGTTTTAGTACAAACTTGTCAAATGAAAAGTGTAGTGGAAAGGATTGTTTCTCAAACTGAATTTATGTGTTTCTTTGTGCTTAGGCTCACCTTGTATGTGTCGCCTCTGATTTCACACTCTGGTTTCAGACTAACATTTTACCAACTTAATCAAGGTCACTTTTCTCTCCTCTAAGGTATTAATTAACAAGCCACCCAGTTCAACTCCCTATAACAATATGTTTTGAATTCTTTCATCAGGAAATCAATGAAATATGAAAACAACTACACTCATCACAGCTTTGCACTATCATTTGATTCATTTCCTCTAGAAGCATGGCTGTAACTGACTACTGTTCAGCTGCAAATTTGCCAAATTGTTCAACTACCTAGAAGTGAGGTAAACCAGACTGTACTATTTTAGTTCTTTGAAAGCTTCTTCCCTCTTCTCACAACTACTGCAGCTGCTAATACTTCACCATAAGTAGAAATCCTTAGACCTCAACCTGCCTAGATTGAAACTGATCCAATCTTCTGTCCACGGGTTTCACAGAAGAATGCAGCATAGGGTAACTATGACAACACTAGTTTGATTAAAGAAAAGTAAACTCCAATAATCTAGAATTCCCTTTAGCCATTGTTTCAAAGGGGAATTTATCATACTTTGCATTGCAACTTGGCGTATGTGGTAACAATAATATGAAACAGCTACTGCTGGAATTAAAAGACTTACATGCAATCCATTTTTCTTTATCTCCCCTCTGCCTCACCACTGTTTTTTCCCCTTGTGTTTCAGTTTGGTTTCAGGACTGTATATAGAATAAAGGGCGGATTGATATTGGGGGAAAACCATTTTAATACAATATGGTGACCAAAAATGTTTGTTTAAAAAATAAACATAAGCAAGCCAGGCTTGGAGTCTCATGCCTGTAATCCCAGCAATTTGGGAGGCCAAAGTGGGTCAGGAGTTCAAGACCAGCCTGGCTAACATGGTGAAACCCCATCTCTGCAAAAAACACAAAAGTTAGCTGGGCATGGTGGCATGCACCTGTAATCCCAGCTGCTCAGGAGGCTGAAGCAGGAGAATCACTTGAACCTGGAAGACAGAGGTTGCAGTGAGCCGAGATGGTGCCACTGCCCACCAGCCTGGGCAACAGAATGAGACTCTGTCTCGAAAACAAAAATAAAAATAAAAACATAGCATATTATAATAATTGTAGTAGCTAGGTGGCAAATCCCTGAAGGTTTAATATACTCTCCCTCAACTTTTGTGTATGTTTAAAAATTCATAACAAAATATTAAAATCGGTAAGCATTAAAGTACATTCTCATTCTCTTTTGCTGTGGTGTATCTTATCAGATATCCTCTGAATTACCCTTTGCCTCATTCACCCAAATTGGATTTAAATCCAGAGACAGGGATTAAAATATAACTGAGGTAAAATGTGCTGTCATTTTATTGTATTTGAGAATATAAGGGGGAAGTACAGAGATAATAGCAAAGTGATAGTGATCCCTGAATGCTAGAAAATGGGGGCCACTCGGGCAAGTTGTTGATGTTGATTCTGTATGTTTAGAGACAGGGAGGAGAGAACATGGTGAGGGGTTACACAGGGTTGCTGTGAGGAAATAAGGGTTTAAAGAAACTCTGAATTCAGACAGTCAAGAACACGAGGGAAAAAAAAAAAAAAAAAAAAGAAGAAGAACATGCTCAGAAGGGGCTAGTAACTAAAGGTGGAGCTCAGGAGATCTCCGGATATTTTTACATTTCCAAAATAAAGGAAAGAAGGCTGATCATGAGATATCTGTGGTTTCAATCCCAATGGCTCTAGATAGGCTGGACACTCAAATGGCTACAAGGATTGCTGTTTTAATCTGAAGCTCATCCAGGCAGAAAAGGACCCTGCATCTATAAGATACAATTTTTTAAAGAAAGGTTTATTTGCCCTTGGCTTGAGAATGGAAGTAGAGTAAACTAGAAAGGAAAGTGATGTCACGAGTTAGGATTCAAGGGGAGAATTGAGATTGCTTAAGAGAGGTGGTTTATGGCTTTCAGGCTGTACTGAGCTAATGAAGCAAGATACGGCAGTAACTTACTTCATCTAGCTATAGTTTGTCCCTGAGATTGCCCAAGAGGATAGTAATATAGTTGTGGAATTGTTCAGATTGTGTGTACTATATTTTGGTGAATATAATGGAAAAGGCATGCTCCGGAGAGGAAAAGGACTATCAGTCTGTAGAGAGGTATTTGGAAAAGAGATCCCTCCTGGCTTGAATCTTTAAATGGTTGAAAGATAAGCTTTTGCTTAAGATGAAGGTCAGGTAAAACCTAGGTGAAGTTGCTTTTTGTTTGGGATTTGAGAGTGGTGTTTCATCAAGTATTTAGAACCTACTTGCAAAAGTATAAATAAATTTCTCAATTCCCTTATTCTCTTTATAAATAGCAATTTCTCACTTATGTGCTATTCTTCATTTGCCTGAAAAGCAAAATAAGGCTTTCTAGTATCTATCCACAAATACTCAGTAGCTTTGTGGGTCCTGCTTTGTTATCCCCATTTGTGATTTCAGAATTTATCTTGAGAATATCCCTTTGAAACTAGCCAAAGATGCAAAGTTGGAATGCCCATTACTTAAGAAAACATGATTAAATTCTAAGTCATCTTCACAAATCTGATTACCTTTAATAGGGGCAAAAGCAGATTAAATCACTTAAAAGAAATAGATGTCATAAATTTATGTAAGAAAGCAGAATATTATCTAGTGTCATGATGTATCAGAAATAAACAAACAAACAGAAACCTCTACATTGACCACTGACCAGGTCTTAATCAGGGTACTGTTTTTCAGGAGAAATCCTTGTAATGTAGATGAAATGACAAGGCAAAGATCTCTTCTGAAAAGGAGAAATTCAACCAATGTGTCAAGGTTTACTAAATGACAGGAGGAAAGCTTAAATGAAGTAGAGAAAAGATCACTAAGTTAAGAATAGAATCTAATAATCTTCAAATATCTAGAAAGGAATCATAGAATTGTGATCAATCATTCTACATTTGAATATAAGGCAGGGAAAGAGCAAGTTGCAAAAATATTATTATCATGGAATGACTTCCTTATCATAAAAAGTATGTAAGATCGTAGTGAATAAGCATTAAGAAATCTCATCAAAAGACATGCTTAAGTTGGGATTAGGCACGGTGGCTTACACCTGTAATCATAACACTTGAGGATGCTGAGGTGGGAGCATTGCTTGAGGCCAGAAGTTTGAGACCAGCCTGGGAAACATAGCAAGACTCCATTTCTACCAAACAAACAAACAAACAAACAAACAAACTGGGCAGTGGCACGCACCTGTGGTCCTAGCATCTCAAAAGGTGGAGGCAGGAGGATTGCTTGAGCCCAGGAATCTGAGGCTGCAGTAAGCTATGATCACACTGCTTGCACTCCAGCCTGGTAATAGAGTATAACGCTGTCTCATAAGGAAAAAAATATATATGTTTAATTTGGATGGCAAATACCCTTCTGTCTCACAGAAAGCATTAAAAGGAAGTTCAAAATTCTTTCTATCCTTAAAATCCTAAGATTATCTGTAGAATCAAGAATTAATATTGTTCTTTATGAATGACCTAACAGAGATTCTGAAACCTTCGATACCTATCAAATTTTGATAAGTTGGTGACTAATAATATTCTAAAGAAACTGACATGGCAGTAAGTGTGGTAGAAAAGCATAATAATCCTAGAGCCTTTCGGTTCTCTGATCAGCACCATGGCGGTTGGCAAGAACAAGCGCCTTACGAAAGGCGGCAAAAAGGGAGCTAAGAAGAAAGTGGTTGATCCATTTTCTAAGAAAGATTGGTATGATGTGAAAGCACCTGCTATGTTCAATATAAGAAATATTGGAAAGACGCTCATCACCAGGACCCAAGGAACCAAAATTGCATCTGATGGTCTCAAGGGTCGTGTGTTTGAAGTGAGTCTTGCTGATTTGCAGAATAATGAAGTTACATTTAGAAAATTCAAGCTGATTACTGAAGATGTTCAGGGCAAAAACTGACTGACTAACTTCCATGGCATGGATCTTACCCATGACAAAATGTGTTCCATGGTCAAAAAGTGGCAGACAATGATTGAAGCTCATGTTGATGTCAAGACTACCGATGGTTACTTGCTTCGTCTGTTCTGTGTTGGTTTTACTAAAAAACGCAACAATCAGATATGGAAGACCTCTTATGCTCAGCACCAACAGGTCCGCCAAATCCGGAAGAAGATGATGGAAATCATGACCCGAGAGGTGCAGACAAATGACTTGTAAGAAGTTGTCAATAAATTGATTCCAGACAGCATTGGAAAAGACATAGAAAAGGCTTGCCAATCTATTTATCCTCTCCATGATGTCTTCGTTAGAAAAGTAAAAATGCTGAAGAAGCCCAAGTTTGAATTGGGAAAGCTCATGGAGCTTCATGGTGAAGGCAGTAGTTCTGGAAAAGCCACTGGGGACGAGACAGGTGCTAAAGTTGAACGAGCTGATGGATATGAACCACCAGTCCAAGAATCTGTTTAAAGTTCAGACTTCAGTTAGTGTCAAATAAAAAGTGCTATTTGTGAAAAAAAGAAAAAGAAAAAAAAAGAAAAGCATAATAATCCTAGAGTAAGACAATCCTGACTCTTTCCTCGCAAATCTTATGACTGTCTACATCTGAATCTCCACATTTGGAAATTATTACATTTGAAATCCAACTTCAAGAGTTGTACAAATGATAAGATAATATATGTGAAAAGTTTAAAAACTATAAAGCATTGTAGGCATGTAAGTTTTTGTTAGTAGTAGTAACACTGTTAGAAACAAATCATTCTTATTTCTCAGTGACACATGTGTGAATCTCTGTACTATGAGTACAAAGCCTTTCTCTCATTGTACAAAACTATGCAAGGGAATTAATCCAAGAATTAAAGAAGGGCTTCAAGGTTAGTCATTTACTTTTATTTGTTTTTAAAGTTGTTTTTACAAGAATATACATTCATATAACAAAGTTCACAAAGTGTATTCTCAAATAATTTTAATAAATGAATATACCTGTGCATCCACCATTCAGGTCAAAATATAGAACATCACCAACATCCTAGAATGTTAACTTATGTTAATACCTCCTTCTCAAAGATAACTACTGTTCTGATTTTCATTTTAACTATCTTAGAAGTTCACATAAATAAAATCACACAGTGTGCACTCTTTTGTGCCTGGCTTCCTTGGCTCAACATGTTTCTATGAGATTCATCTATGCTGTTGCACGAAGCAGTTGTTCATTCTTTTATTACTATAGGCTGTTTCAATTTAAGAAAACGCCAAAATAGAAGCACTTGTGGAATGACAGAGTAAAGACCTCCGAAAATGTCTACCTCTATAAAAGCAAAAAGAACACTAGTAAAAATGGTCACAATTAACTTTTTCAAAAGTCTGGAAAGAAACAAAAAATTTACACCAATCTGAGTAGCATTAATTAAAATCACAACTGGATTTTGATAAAAATAGTGAGTTTTGTGGCATTTTAACTTGACATTTTACCATAGTCCTCTTCCCACCCAAATCCAGGGTAGCTTTGAAAATCAGTAGACTTGCATCATGTTTTGTAAAAACCACCCTAGCAGTCACTGAAGTGGGAAGAAGGGTTTGGAGTTCCAAATACTCCTCAGTGAGTTGTCAGTATTCGATCTGTCTGGCAGCTCCCTGGAAAAGCTCTTTTCACAAAACTTGTCATTTTTACCTGACTCAAGAGTTCACTCAGCAAGGAGAGCTCTATCCAGAAGACAATTTTCAGAAGCATTCAGTGACAATTGTTCGACATTATAGCTGCCTAGGAATTTTAGCCAAATAAGAGGTTTGCCAAAAAACTTTCAATGGAAAATCTGGAAAAGGAGATATGCATAGTGGATTTTAAAAAACTCCAACACATTCCTTGAAATGTAGAAGGCCACATGCATGCCCCAGAAAGTCCTGGCAAAGCTCTATTCTTTTATCTCTTGCACAATTTGAGGCTCTGTGCAAGTAGGAAGTGAAGGTTGAGGAAGGTTTATAAGACACCTGAACACTGAAGGCATGTTCCAACACAAACACACATAGAGCCTCTGGGCAAATCTGGGAGATTTATTATTTCAAGGCACTTAAGAAAATCTTCCTCCAATCATTAGCTGACCACTAAGCTAACCAAGTAGAGACTTCAGTGGCTACATGCAACAGAAAATACAAATTTTACAGAATTAGTCCAGGAAAGTCACCAAACAAAAAAGAACAACAATAAGCAGTAACAACATTAAATGCTGGAGGGAGAAATTCTGATTTCTGAAGTTACCACATTATATTATACCAATAGTCCAGTTTTCAAAAATAAAAACATATAAGATATGCAAAGACACAGGAAAGTAGGTCCCATACACAGCAGGGAAAAAGTAATTAATAGAAACTGCCCCTGAAGTATCCCAGATATTGAGCTTTCTAAGCAAAGCATTTAAATCGGCCACTAGAAATATTTTCAAAAAATCAAAGGAAATCTGGTTAATGAACTGAGGAAAGCATAAGAAAGGTGTCTTATCAAATAGAGAATATGAAAGATATATAGAAGTTACTTTAAAAATAAAAAGAACCAAAGATAAAATTTGTAATAACTAAACTGAAAAATTTATAATAACTAAATGAAATAACTAAAATGAAAAATTTACCAAAGGAATTCAAGACCAGATTTGAGCTGGCAGAGGAAGAATCAGCAAAATTAAAGAAAGGACAATTAAAGTCAGTTCTGAGAAATAGAATTTTTTATTAAGAAAAATGAACAGAGCCTGTGGAACACACTCAAGAGTACCAAAACGCACCTAATGAAAACCGGGAAAGAGAAAGAAAGAAAAATTATTTGAAGAAACAATGGCCAAATACTTCCCACATTTGAAGAAAAACTTTAATCTATAGATCTAGGAAGCTCAACAAACCCAAATGTAATAAACATGAAGAGATGTATCTCTAGATAAATCATAGTCAAACTGCCAAAAAACAAAGAATAGAAATGTAATTTTGTTTATAACACTTTTCTTCTCCTGAATGATTTAAAAGATATCTGTATAAAATAATCATAGAACTCTTTTGATGGGTTTTGATGTATAAAAGTATAATTGGTATGATAAATACAAATAGCACAAAAGAATGGGGAGGGAAGGAGGTACAGTGGAGCAAAGTTTTGGTACATTCTTAAAATTAACATAGTATTAATCTAACGCAGATCATTTTAACACATCAATTGCAATCTCCATGGCAACCACTACGAAATTAATTCAAAATAATAGAAGAAACAATAAAGGAATTAAAATGTTACACTAGAAAGTAATACAAAAGCAGGCAGTGACTGAGAAACAAAACACATAAGACATATAGAACACAAATAGCAAAATGGCAGTTGTAAATTCTACCTTATCAGTAACTACATTAAATGTGGATGGAGTAAGCACTTGAATCAAAATACAAAGACTGGCAAAATAGATTTTTTAAAATCTAACCTCACTATTGAATCTAAAGTCTTTAAAAGATATACTTTAGATTCAAAGAACAAAGAGATTGAAATTAAAATAACAGTAAAAATCTCTGGGGTTGTTGTAACTAAAGACACTTAGTACTCAAAAGAGACTGTGATTGGCTATATTAATATCAGAAAAATAGAAGTGAAGATTTAAAAAAATGGCTATTAGAGACAAAAAGAGCATTTTATAACAATAATTGGGCCAATTCATCAAGATGGCTAAACAATTATAAACATATATGCACCTACCAGCGTAGCTCCAAAGACATGAAGTAAAAGGTTATAGAATTGAATAAAGAAATAGGCAGTTCAAAAATAATAGTTGGAAATGTCAATATTTCACTTTAAATAATGGATAGAACAAAACAAGAGAAGACTAACAAGAAAATGGAAGACTGGAACAATGTAAGCCAACCAGACCTAACAGGCTTCTGTAGAACACTCTCTAATAATAGCAAAATTCACATTTTTCTCAATGGAACATAGAATAATTTTCCAAGACAGACTGTGTGTTAGGCCATAAAACAAGCCTCAATACATTTTAAAAGACTGAAATCATACAAATTATGTTCTCCAACCATAATACAATGACATTTAAAATTAATAGAAACAATTGAGGAAATATACCAAAAATGTAAGTCATGAAGTAAAAACAGTACTCAGAGAGAAATGTATAATTATCTATATTTAAAAAGAAGAAAGACCTCAAATTAGTAATCTAAACTTCCATGTTAAGAAACTAGAAAAAGAGCAGCAAGTTAAATCTGAAACAAGCAGAAAGAAATTAAGAAATATTAGCCGAGGGAACAAATAAAATAGATAATAGAAAAATCGAGAAAAAACAAAACCAAAAGTTGGTTCTTTGAAAATATCAACACAATTGGTAATCTTTTAGCTATACTGACCCTCTCTGCCCCGTGCCAAAAAACACTGCAAATAGAAGGTTCAAATTACAAAAATCATAAAGGAAAAATGGACCATTACTACAATCTTACAGAAATATAAAAGATTATAAAAATACATTATAAACACTGTATGGCAACAAATTAAATAAACAAGATGAAATGGACAAATTGATAGAAAGACGAATTATTAAAACTAACTTAAAGAGAAATAGAAAATCTGAATAGACCTATAAAAAGTAAAGAGCTTTAATTAATCATTTGCAAAAAGAAAAGTTCAGGCCCATGTGACTTCACTGGTAAAAATTACCAAATGTTTAGAAAAAAAATACCAATCTCTACAAGCTCTTAAAAAGTTAGAAAAAAGAAAAAAGGAAATCTTCTCAAGTCGTTCTGTGAGGCCAGTATTAACCTGATACCAAACCAGTCATCACAAGAAAAGAAAACCACAGGCCAATATTCCTTAAAAATATAGATGCAAAATGTTCTCAACAAAATACTAGGAAAGCAAGTCTAGTTACATATAAAAATGATTATATGCCATGACAAAATAAGATTTAACTCAGGAATGCAAAGTTTGCTTAACATTCAAAAATCAATCAATGTGTTACATCCTATTAATAGAATAAAGAATAAAAATCACATTATCATCTTAATAGACACACACAAAAAAAGCATTTGATAAGATACAACACTCCTCTGTTAAAAAACACTCAAATGGCTAGGCATAGATTTCCTAAACCTGATTTAGAGTATCTACAAAATGTACAGTTACCACCATTCATAAAGGTGAAAGACTAAATGCCTCCCCACTAAGGTCAGGAATGAGACAAAGATACCTTCTCTTGCCACTTCTGTTCAACATTGTATTGAAAGTTCTAGCCACAGCAATTAGAGAAGAAAAGAATAAAAGACATTCACTTTGCTAAGGAAGAAGTAAAACTATTCATAGTTGCCAATGGCATCATCTTATTATTTATATAGAATATCCTAAGGCATGTGAAAGTGCACTAATACATACATTTAGAAAGATTACATGATACAAGATTAATAAATAAAGTCAATTGTATCTTTATACACTAGCAATGAAATTTCTAAAAATGAATTCAGGAAGACAATTCTATTTACAATAGCATAAAAGGAATAAATAGTTAGAAATAAATTTAACAAAAGAAGTGCAGTGCTAAAACTACAAAACACTGTTTAAAGAAATGAAAGGGATTGGACACGGTGGCTCATGCCTGTAATCCCAGCACTTTGGGAGGCCAAGGCGGGCGGATCACCTGAGGTCAGGAGATTGAGAACAGCCTGAACAACATGGTGAAACCCCATCTCTACTAGGAATACAAAAATTAGCCAGGTACGGTGGCGCACCCCTGTAATCCCAGCTACTAGGGAGACTGAGGCACAAGAATCACTTGAACCCAGGAGGCGGAGGTTGCAGTGAGCTGAGATGGTACCACTGCACTCCAGCCTGGGCAACGGAGTGAGACTGTGTCTCAAAAAAAAATTGTTAAAATAGCAATATTACCAAATTGATTCACAGATTGAACATAGTTTTTATCCAAACCCCAGCTAGCTTTTCTGCAGAAATTAATAACTTTATCTAAAAACTCACAAGGAGGCCGGGTGTGATGGCTCATGTCTGTAACAGCACTTTGGGAGGCCAAGACAGGTGGATCACCTGAGGTCAGGAGTTTAAGACCAGCCTGGCCAATTTGGTGAAATCCTGCCTCTACTAAAAACACAAAAATTAGCCAGGTGTGGTGGTGCACACCTCTAATTCCAGCTACTCGGGAGGCTGAGGCAGGAGAATAGCTTGAACCCAGGAGGCAGAGGCTGCAGTTAGCCAAGATCACGCCACTGCACTCCAGCCTGGACGACAGAGCAAGACTCTGTCTCAAAAACAATAACAACAACAAAACTCACAAGAAAATGCAAAGGACTCCAAATTGCCAAAATGATCTTAAAAAACAGGAACCTACTTGGAGGCTAACACTTCCTGATTTGAAAACTTATTACAAAGCTACAATGACAAAAATAGTGTGGTATCGGCATTGAGTTATTGGGAATCCAGAAATAAACCATTACACCATCTTCAATTGATTTTAACAAGGTTGCCAAGACAACTCAATAAGGAAAGCTCAGTCTTTTCAGCAGTTTTGAGACCACTAGATACCCATATGCAAAAGTATGAAGTTGGGCCCCCAACTCATACCATACAGAACAATTAATTCAAAATGCAACAGAGACCTAAATGTAAATGTAAAATTATAAAACTCTTAGTAGAAAACACTGAGTTAGAAAAAAATTGATGAAATGAATTTTATCAAAATTAAAACCCTAGCCGTGCACAGTGGCTCATGCCTGTAATCCCAGCACTTTGGGAGGCCGAGGCAGGCAGATCACTTGAGGTCAGGAGTTTGAGACCAGCCTGGCCAACATGGTGAACGCTGTCTCTACTGAAAATACAAAAAATTAGCTGGGAGTGGTGGCACACACCTGTGATCCCACATACCTGAGGTCCTGAGGCAGGAGAATCA
>NW_012109586.1:1165206-1180620 GCF_000951045.1 Mandrillus leucophaeus
TCTCCTGCCTCAGCCTCCCAAGTAGCTGGGATTACAGGTGCCCACCACCATGCCCGGCTAATTTTTTGTATTTTTAGTAGAGATGGGGTTTTACCGTGTTAGCCAGGATGGTCTGTCTCCTGACCTCATGATCTGCCCACCTCAGCCTCCCAAAGTGCTAGGATTACAGGCATGAGCCACCGTGCCTGGCTTATTACAACTCTTATAACTCAATAATAGAAAGACAAATAACCCGATTTAAAAATAGGGAAATTATTTGAAAAGACATTTTTCAAAGAAGATATTCAAATGGCCAATAAGTTCAAGAAAAGATGCTCGACATCATTAATCATTAATTATTAGGGAAATGCAAATCAAAGCCACAATGATCTATCACTCCACACCAACTAGGATGGCTAAAAAAAAAAAAAGATAGAAAATAACAAGTGTTGTTAAGGAGGTGGATAAATTGGAACCCTCATATGCTGCTGATAGGATTGTAAAATGGTGCAGCCCCTTTGGAAAATAGCTTGGCAGTTCCTCAAAATGTTAACCATAGTTACCAAATGACTCAGCAATTCTACTCTTAGGTTCATACCCAAGAGAAATGAAAATAAATACTTACACAAAAACTTGAACATATATGTTCATATAGCATTATTCCTAGTAGCCAAAAAGTGGAAACAACCCAAATATCCATCATCTGATGAATAAACAAATAATATTTATACTACACATACAGTGGAATATTCTTCAGCACTAAAAACATCAATTACTGATATATGCTACTTCCTGGATGAACCGTGAAAGCATTATGCTACATAAAAGTAGCCAGTCAAAAAATACTACGTATTATATGATTCTTTGTATATGAAATGTCTAGAATAGACAAATCTGCAGAGACAGAACATAAATTAATGGTTGCTAAGGGATGTAGGGGAAGTTAGGAGTGACTGCTAATGAGCATAGTGCTTCTTTTCGTGGTAATGAAAATGTTATAAAATTAGATAATAGGCATAACTCCACAACTCTGAACAAACTAAAAACCACTGAACTGAACACTACAAAGGTGAATTTTATGAGTAGTAAATTATATCTAAATAAAGTTGTTTTATAATCACATATAGAAAACTGTTATATAGGTATCATTGTATTTATTCATCCTACTGTTTATGGTTGTTTTTAGAATTTTGCTATTGTAGATAAACCTTTATGGACACTTTTGTACTTGTCATGCACATATGTACCCACTTATCTTGGACATAGAACTAAAATTGTATTTGCTAAGTTAATCATAAGTTAATCAACTATAGTAGACATGTTAGTAGAAAGTGAAGCAGCTTTCAAAAATGCATGTATCAATTTATGTTTTTGCGAGCAACATATGAGAATTTCAATTGATCTACCTTCTTGCCAGCAATTGAGTGGTCATTAAAATAAAATTTTCAGCTATTCTGGTGGATGTGCATTAATATCTCATTGTGGTTTCAGCGAGCATTTTCACTCCTTACTGATGATATTACTTTTTCATATGTTTATGAGATATTTGCCCATCTTCTTTTGTGAATTGCTGGTTCAAGAATTTTGCCTGTTTTAAAAAATTAGTCTGAGGAATTCTTTATGTACTCTCTTTAAACAGTGTCTTTGATCACAGAAGTTTTTCATTTTATTAAAATTCAAGCTTTCATTGTTTTTTATGCTTAGGTGGTTTTGTGTTTTGTTTTGGTTATCTTTAAGAAATCTTCACCAACCCTAGGCTCATGAATATATTTGCCTGTGTTATCTTCTAGAAGGTTTGTTGCTAAATATTTCTCATGGAGGTCTATGATATATCAGAAATAGAATATGATTTTTATGTATGATGTGAGGTAGGGGACAAGTCTCATTTTTATCTATAAGAATGTCCAGTTTATTCAACTATTTATAGAACATACCAACATTTCTTCACTACATTGCAATGGCACTTTTGTCATAAAACAGGTGACTGTACACATGTGGATATGTTTCTGGACTGTCTGATTTGTTTCTTCAGTTTTTTTTTTTTTTTTTATTCTTGAGCCATTACCACACTGTTTTAATTACTGCAGCTTTACAATAAGTCTTAACATCTGGATGTGAGCCCTCTTTGCTCTTCAAGATTTTTTTGAGCATTTCAGACTCTAATTTGTGATTTCACATTTTAAAGTTAGCTTGCCTATTTGTATCAATTTTTCTAAATTCTAGCATCACTTTATCCAATTGCCACCAAACTAAAAACAAAAGCACAACCTGTTGTGCTTTTGATTAGCAATGCATTGAAGCTAGAGATGAATGAAAGGGAATTGAAATCTTTATAACATTATCTATTTCATGAACATGGTATGCCTTTATTTAGATCCTCTCTCATTTCATTCAGTGGTATTTTGTAGCTTTCTGTGTAGAGGTATTTTATATCTTGCATTAGTTTTAGTCCTAGGTAATGCATTTTTAGATACTTCTGAAATTGGTGTTCTTTAAACTTTCATTTTCTAATTGTTGCTAGTATGTTGATATACAATTGCAAATTGACTTTTTATCAAGAGACTGCTGAATTCACTTTGTAATTCTAGCGGTTTATTTGTAGATTCTTTTGAATTTCCTATGTTACAATTATGGCATTTGTAAATAGTGAGAACAGTCTTATTTCTTCCTTTCTAATCCTTATTTATTATAATACTAACACATCCAGCATAGTGTTGAATAAAAGCAATGATAGCAGGCATAAGCTTTCCTTCCCAATTTAAGAGTGAAAACTCTCAATATATCATCATTAAGTCTGATGTTAGCTACAGTTTTATTTTGTTTTTGTTTGTTTTGCAGATAGTGTTTATCAGATGAAGAAAGTTCCCTTCTAGTCCTAGTTTAATAATTATATTTTTAAGTTACAATCAGGTGTTGAATTGCATTTAATAATTTTTCTGGATCTATTGAAACATATCTATTGAAATCAAGGGGGCTTTTCTTGTTCATTATGTTAATACTGTTAATTACATTTTTTGATGTGAAATTAGCCATTTATTTTTAGAATAAACACAATTTGATTGTGACACATTGCTTCATTAATATATCACTGGATTTTATTTGCAAATTTTTCTATAGGATTTTTCTGTCTCTCCACGAAAGTTATTTTCCTGTGATTTTTCTTTCTTGTAATGTCTTTCTTAGATTTTGGTATCAAGGTTAAATTCTCTGGAAGAGTTTATGTAATAATAGTGTTATTTTTTCGTGTACTATTTGGAAGAATTCACAGGTGAAATCACGTACACTTGGAGTGTGTGTGTGTGTGTGTGTGTATGTGTATGTGTGTGTGTGAGAGAGAAATGGACTGTGTAAAAGTTTCTTATTAAATGTTTTATTTATTTAATAGATATAGGATGATTTAGATTGTCTAGTCATCCTGTGTCCATTTTTCTAAGTTTTCTTTTTTAAGGAATTTTGCAATTTCATCAAAATATTCAAGTTTATTAGCAGTTCATGTGATAATATTCTCTAGCCTTTAAAATATCTATAGGGTGATGTCACCTTTTAATTTATAAAACTGATAATATTAATTTTTTCTTGATTAGACTTGCTAGGAGATTGCCAATTTTATTAATCATTTCAAACAACCAAGCTTTAAATATTTTCTCTATTTTATATTTTATTGATTCCTGTTTTTAACTTTATCATTTACTTCCTTTTGTTTTCTTGCATTTACTTTGCTGTTCTTTTTTTAGGATCTCGAAATGGAATCTGAGCATGATTTTCAGCATTTATTCTTTACTAAATGCACTTATGACTATACATTTCCTGCTATGCATTTTAGCTGTAAGCACTAGTTTTGGGATGTCACATTTTTGCTAACAGAATTCAAATATTTTCTAATTTCCATTGCAATCTTCACTTTGGTCCATAAGTAATTAAAAAATGTATTGAAAATTTCCTAACATTGGGGATATTTGCTTACTCTTCTGTTAATAGTTTAATAGTTTTTAGCTTAAATCTATTAAGGTCAGAGAATATACTCTGTGTAATTTAAGTGATTTGAAATCTACTGTTACTTGATCCAATTATATATAGTTGATTTTGAGCAATGTTCCATGAGAATTAGCAATATGCTTACATTCTGCAGTTGTTAGGTATAGTGTTCTTCACCATAATTACTAAAATAGTTATTAAAAAGATCTTCAACTATGGTTCTCTAATTTGTCTATTCAATATTTTATTTCTGTAATGTCTTTCTTCCTGTATTTTAAGGCTATATTATTATCTTTAAATTTAAGTTTAAAATTCTATCGATCCCTTTATCATCATGAAACTATTATTTTCTCTACTAATACCTTTTGCTTTAGAATCTACTTTGCCTGATATGAGTACAGCTGCACCATTTTCTTTTGGTTATATTTTTATGTTATGTCTTTCATACTATTACTTTCAACCTTCAAGAGTCGTTATATTTAAAATGTATCTCTTATAAGCAGCATATTGTTGGGTATTTTTTTTCTTACTTACTTTGACCATCTTCGTCTTTTAATTGGAGTATTAATACCACTAGTTTAATGCAATTATTTACATATTGGGATTTATACTACCATCTTACTATTTTCTCTATTTTGTTGTTTTCTGTTTTTCTTTCTATTAGGTTAATCAAAGGTTTATTATTCCATTTACTCTACTAGAGTGTTAGTTATATATTTATTATTTTATTGGTTACCTTAAAATAATAGATTCCAATATTAATCCTCGCTTGTTACAGACTACCTTAAGTTAGTGCATTTATTACTCCTTGAATAATGCAAGGACCTTACAACACTCTAACTTCATGTATTCCTTGTTATGAGTGGAATATCCATAACGAAATTTGTGTATTGAATCCCTAATCCCTAGCATAATAGTATTTGGAGGTGGGTGCTTTGGGATGAGCCCTGTGATAGAATTAGTGCCCTAATAAGAAGATAAAGAGATCAGAGTCCTTGCTCACTTGCTCACTCATACACTCTCTCTCTTCCCATGCAAAGACAGAGCCAGAAGGCAGCTGGCTGGCTGCAAGCCAGGAAGAGGGCCCTCACCAGGAACTGAATCTTTTGGCACCTTGATCTTGGACTTCCCAGCCTCCAGAACTTCGAGAAATAAATGCTTGTTGTTTAAACCACACTATCTATGATATTTTGTAATAGCAGCCTAGACTAAAATACTCTCTTTTTACTTTTTGTGCAAGTGCTGTCATGTATTTTAATCTTACATCTATTTTTAAAACCTATAATACATTATTGCTATTGTTTATATTTAGATTTACTCATATATTTACCCTTCCCTGTGTTATTAATTTTTTCTGCAGTTCCATGTTTAAATATGAAAAATTAAGCTTAGGTCTAGAAACTAGAAAAAAAAGGAAACGAAAATAAAAATGAAAAAAATCCTTACATTCTCTTTTAGTGTGAGTCTACTAGCAACAGACTTGCTCCAATTTTGTTTGTCTGAAAATATACTTATTTAACATTCCTTTTTGATGGATATTTTTATGATTATAGAATTCTTGCTTGGCAATTGTATTCTTTCAGAACTTTGAAGATGTCATTCCATTGTTTCCATAGTTTCCATTGGAAAGTCAGCACTAAGTCTTATTTTTACTCCTTTGAAAGTAATGTGTATTTATTCTCTATTGTCAGTATTTCATTTTTATCACTGCTTTTCAGATGTTTGAATACAATGTTCGAGGTGTATTTATAAACAAATTTTCCCGAATGCAGATTGTGGAGCTTCTCAAATTCATGACTAGATTTCTTTATTAGTTTTGTAAAATTAGTTGCCAACAGTTTTTCAAATGTTGCTTTTGTTCAATTAATGTTCTCCTATCCTTCTGGGATTCCAATTACAGATACATCAGAACTTAAATTGTTCTATATATCTCTTATGATCTCTTCTGTATTTTCCGTCTTTTTTACTCTCTATCCTTAAATCTGAATATTTACTACATCCTTCCTCTCAATTCACTATTGTTTTTTCTGTTGTGCTTAATATACTATATACCCATATTTTAATTTATTATAATTCTTCTAATTTTGGTTACAGCATTTCCATGTGGCCCTATGTTTTACGTGGTTGGTAAGTTTTTAATGAATGCTGGGCATTGTGAAAAATTGCAAAAGCTCTCCATTAAGTTATCTTTTTCCAGAAAGAATTTAACTTGCTCCATCAGTCATATAATGTATGGACTTATCGTATCAATTTAGATTTGGATTTCAGATTTTAGGGGGCTCATCAACTTCCAGTTTGTCCTAAATCTTAAAGCTTAGCCTTTACTTTGCAAAGAATCATCTTCTTGAGTTCTCATCTGACATCCTGAGGTATTTTACTTGGGCTCTCCCTCCTTGGTGGTCCCCAAATTCCCATCTCTGGTTCCCAAGGTCTCCAAAATTGCCAAAATCTTGGCTAAACTCTTTAACCTCCAGCTTGCTTCTTTACCCTTAATTTCTCTACATTTCACCCTTCATAGTTGGGGAGTCAGCACCTGCCTTGAAGGGATATTGCACAGAATTTTGGACTCCCTCCCTTTTGGTTTTCTCAACTCCTGCACCTTAGTTCCTCAAGTCCTAATCACTTTGGCACCTCAAACTCCAACATCTTTCTCCCCACCCAGTGAAACTACATAAGCCCAGACTGCTACTTTCCTCTTAGCGTCTCTTACTTATGCTGTGAATCTGCAAGTACCAAAGTGAAAAGCTTAGGTGAATGTGGGGCTCAATTCATCTCCTCTCTGAGTTCTTTGTCCCCCCAGTACTGTCTTCATTACTTCCTCTCTAGTGGCTTCAAATAGTCGTTGAATAAATTATTTTAAAATAGTTGTTCATAATAGAGAGTTAATGTAATACAAAGTATTCTATCATAGTCAGAAGCGGAAATAGAATTATTTACTTTTAATTTGCAATTTAAAAAGAATCTACTTTCAATAATCTTCTCATTTGTGGTTTTAAAATTACAGAGTCAAAATTGACTGAAAAACAATTATGTACCTGGGTGGACTTGAAATAAGAAAAATGAGTCAGAAAGACATTTATTCAAATATTAAATAAAATTTGTACAATTGCTATTTTTCTATGATTAGCCTAAATAACAAAGGGTAAATTGGATGCCTGAATTATCTTGGTGTTTATCTGATACAGCAAATTCACCATTCTGTGTAACTCAGGTCTAATGACAGCACTGAAAAACAATATCAGAAATTCTTTTGGTTTTATAACTATAAAATTTAGTGCTTTTTTGTAACAGTTATTTTGTATAAATTTTCGAATTGATACCAATTATTTCCTCTTTAACAAAAAGGCATGTTTAACAGTTCTGTGGCGGAGGGGGGTGGTGGTTTTATTTGTTTGTTTTTGGTTTTTTGTTGTTTGTTTGTTTTAACTAAGTAAAAGAAGTAGGTCTTTTTACTGTGTTGCATAGGCCTTCTGGATGGGACATGCTCCATTTAGAACTCTGTTTCCTGCTTGAAGGAACAATTAATATGCTTACTACTTGAGAAACAGCATGGCTCATTGGACTAAGCTTTGAGTTAGTAGTTTGGAGTTATAATCCCATTTCTACTACTGATTCAATTTGTGCCCCTGGGCAAGCCATTTAACCTTTGTATTTGTTCACTGGAAAATAGGATAAAATTACTACTTAATTTCAGGAGTAGCTAATAATAACTGCTTTTGAATATAAAGAAATGCACACGATGTATTTTGACCAGTTAAAATCACTGCAAACATTCCTACAATTTAGTTTCTCCTAAAGCTTCAGTATGGCTTTGATTAAAATTATTCTGATTTAAGTTAAAATGAAGCACAATAAAGTGCAGTTAAGTGTTTTGTTTAATTTGCATTCTTAAACAGGTGGGAGAATCCAGTGTAGTGAAGCCTAAGGAAACAAAAATTAAAAAAAAAAAAAAGAAAAACAATCGTTCTTTTCTTTACAGGCTTTAAAAAAATCTGTAAAAAGTACTCTATATTATTCTCTGTCACCAAAGTGCAAAAATTTACATTCACACCAAATAATATTAAACTTACACCTATTATTTTTCTTTTCTTATTTATAATTCTTTAGAAATACAGAATTAAATAATAATTATTCCTAAAATGTTATGATAATTTTCTCTCAGCACAGATTGACTCACCCAACACCCTGGATGCTTTGACATCCCAATTCTTGGACAACCTCATCACCAGTGACCATTTTTTCTATCACTGCTGTGGTAACTCCCTGGCCATTGTCATTACCAGACACAATTCCTCTCCAAAACCTTGCTAATTTCTAGTCTCTGGCCACAGCTCCTATCCTTCTAGCTCACTTCCTTAAATATCTGCCAAGAAGCAATGGATCCTCCTAATGGTATGAGTCCTCTAATCCAGCGGTCCCCGACCTTTTTGACATCAGGGACCGGTTTTGTGGAAAACAATTTTTCCATGGGGGGATTGGATAATTTCAGGATGAAACCGTTCCACTCAGGTTATCAGGCATTAGAGTCTCATTAGGAGTGCACAATTTATATTCCTCGCATATGTAGTTCACAATAGGACTCACGAGAATCTAATGCTGCTGCTGATCTCTGGAGGTGGAGTGCAGGTGATAATGCTTGCTGGATTGCTGCTCACCTCCTGCTGTGTGACCTGATTCCTAACAGGCCACAGACCAGTACAGGTCTGTGATCTGGGAGTTGGGGACCCCTGATCTAATCCATTCTCCTATCAATTCTTTCTATTCATGTAGCCTCTTCTAGACTGTCCTTTTTGTCCAACTCATATTCTGTGAGTCATTGTTCCAATGGCTCCCATAAAATTCCCACAACTTCATTACTCCTCACATCCTCAAAATCATTTACTTAATAAGTCCAGCCATGTAAGAACTCAATCATCTGCCTTCTCCATGCCTGCCAACACCTCTATGTTGCAGAAAATAATCACACAGCTGGGTAGACTGGAGTCACCAATCTCAAATGAGCACTCAACCCTGGCAACTCCACTATAAACCCTCTCTCTCTAGTCTCACTTAGGACTCTTTTGTACCTTTTCATCATGCCCCTTTTACTTTAAGCTTGCTTTATATTTCAGAGAAAAGAAGAGCCCACAGCTGGGATTGCC
The DNA here is from genome assembly GCF_000951045.1 of Mandrillus leucophaeus. Taxonomy (NCBI): domain Eukaryota; kingdom Metazoa; phylum Chordata; class Mammalia; order Primates; family Cercopithecidae; genus Mandrillus; species Mandrillus leucophaeus. The sequence goes on from NW_012109586.1 coordinate 1,174,302, forward strand.
ATCATTCTCTAGTGTTCAGTTCTGTAAACTCATCTGCTTTCTGCCTCAAAAGGAGGAGGAGGAAGAGGAGGAGGAGGAAGAAGAAGAGAAAGAGGAAGAGAACAGCCGCTGTCTTCTCAAAGGCCAACCTAACTCTCATGTTCTGAAGCTTGTCCTTTCTTGCCTTCAGAAGTATTTTACCCATTCAGTTTTCCTTTCTTCAGCATTTTCAATCTTTCCTCCTATGGCACCATACCTATGAGTTTACATATATAATTTATGATGTCTCCTCTAAAAAGAGAAACAAAATAAAACCCTCTCTTGATTGTGCGTTTCCCTTTAGCCACCACCCCATTTATTTGATTTTTTAAAAATAGCCAAATGTCTTTAAGGCTTTGTTCTTTTTATATTTTGTTTTTATTTATGTATGCATTTATTTACTTATTTTTGAGACTGAGTCTTGCACTATCCCCTGGGCTGGAGTGCAGTGGTGTGATCTCAGGTCCCTGCAGCCTCCGCCTCCCAGGTTCCAGTAATTCTTGTGTCTCAGCCTCCTGAGTATCTGGGACTACAGGCACGCACCGCCACACCTGGCTAATTTTTGTATTTTTAGTAGAGACGGGGTTTCGCCATGTTGGTCAGGCTGGGCTTGAACTCCCAACTTCAGGTGATCTGCCCATCTTGGGCTACTGAAGTACTGGGATTACAGGCATGAGCCACTGTGCCCACCAAGGCTTTGTTATTTTTGATGTTTCTAAATTTTCATTTACCATTGACTTCAAATATTTCCATCTAGCTTTTGCTGACACCACCGTCAAGGACATTAATTCCTTCCATGATGCCACATCCAATGGCTTACATTTTTGTTTTTCATTTTGCTGTATGCCTCTATTGGATTCAACACTGTCCCTATCTTCCTTTTGTAAAAGACGCCCACATGTGACATCCATCGCCCCTGGTTTTTATTTCATCTCTGCCCACCACTTCTTTATTCCCTTTCCTAGCTTTTAATCCTCCACTTGATTGCTACATTTCTTCTTCTCTCTCTCTACTCCCTATTTAGATACTCTTATTCATTTCTATGGCCTTAAATACCATTTGTATGGTGACAACTCCCAGATTTATATCTGTAGCATTGCATGTTGCTCCAAACTTCAGTCACGTAGATCCACTTGCTTATGTTATATCTATCTCCATTTGAGTGTCTCACAGGCATCTTAAATATAATATTTTAAAAACTGAGTATTTTCACTATTCATCTTTCCAGTTTCTGCCCTATAATATCTCTTCCCTTTAAATCTTCCCCATCTCAATAAATGACATGACCTCTACTCATTTGCTCAAGAAAAAAAGCAGGAGTCATCCAATCCATCAGCATATCTTCCAGAACATATCTTAAATCTGCCTACTTCTTTCTGTATTAGTTTACAATATTATCGTCTCATGTCTGACTTACTGTAATACCCTTCTAACTAATTTCTCTGCTTGCTTTGGTAATCTCTTGCAACTCACTCTCCATGTAACAGGCAGAGTGATCTGTTAAACATAAGCCAGACCACACAACTCCCTGACTTAAAACCCTCCAATGGATTGCTACTTCACTTTGACTAAAATCCAAGGACCTTACTTTGGTCCATAGGCTGTTGCATAGACTGGAGCCTATTTTCCTCTCTCTCCTTATTCATACTACTCTCCTTATTGCCATGAGAGCCTTCTTTCAATTTCTTAAATACATCATACATACTGTTTCTTCTTCACTAGCTTCTTTCATGGTTATCTTCTTTTCATCTTCCAGGTTCCAGTTGAAGTGTCACATCCTTTGTAAGTCCTTCCTGAATCATTTTCTCTAAATAGATTCCCTCTTCCTATATTATCCCATTGCTCTTTATCTCAGCATTCTGGCTGCTTTTATAAATAATCCTTTCCATTTGGGAATTACTTGTTTACTGGCTGTTTTCCTGTCTCCTTCATGATACTGTCAGCTCAGTGATGGTGGAGACTATATTCATTTCATTTGACACTTGTACAACCAAAACCTAGCACAAATTCTGTACCTAATAGTTACTTGTTGAATAAATGAATGCCACAGACAGTGTAATGAAAATGACTGATCCTTATGCAGACTTGTATTATAGAAAATTTCAGGACTATAACATCAAAGCTTTATTCAAGATTTTAAGCACTTGTCAAAATGGATGAAAGACTTTTTTTTGAGAAAGAATTGTGTATGTAGTCTGCTTTCTACTCCAGTAGGAAATCCACTCTTAGATTCTCTATGATGAATTTCCAATCTATGAGACTTTCGTGAAGTCAAAGCACAATAAAATTGAATCACTAAGAACTTGAGGCCAGGCACAGTGGCTCACACCTGTAATCTGAGCACTTTGGGAGGCTGAGGTAGGCAGATCACTTGAGCTCAGGAGTTCAAGACTAGCCTGGGCAATATGGCAAAATGCTGTCTCTACAAAAAAATGGAAAAAAAAAATTAGCTGTGTATGTTTGGCACATGTCTGTAGTCCCAGTTACTCAGGAAGCTAAAGTGGGAGGATCACCAGAGCCTGGAAAGTCAAGACTGCAGTGAGTGGTAATTGCACCACTGCACACTAGCCTAGGTGACAGAGTGAGACCTATCTCAAAAATAAAAACATAAAGCAAAACCCTTGAAAGTAAAACAATAACAAAATATAAGCTCAATTATTTTATAGTTTCAACAGACATAAATTATTATCAAGTTGCTACAAAATTTCTAAACGATTGTTGTCTATGTCCATGCGTATCTCATTAAATATTAATAAATCGTTTGAGACCAGCACTGGTTTAAGACATACACTTTGAGTAATGCAGGTTTACTCCATCATCCTTCCATTTGATATTGGTTTAAGGTAATAGATCTCAAATCCTGAACTATTCTTTGTTGGGTATGCTAAATGCCCAACCTCCTGCGGAGTATTTAGCATCCTAGTCCCAGGACACTAAAAACCAGTGCCACCACCCTTACCAGTTATTGTCCAAACCAACACCTTTCCCACCTGCTACCTGCCAATGGGGGAGCATCAGTAATGCCATAATTCAGAACCACTTGGGGATGTGGGTTCTGACAGTTGCTCAGTAGCATTAGAGTAGGCACTGTGGTTATCAGCATGGGGAGGAATTGAGTCCTAGTACCTGGTCAAGAAAATTAAGCAACTGTGGTCATGAATTTAAAGTGGAGGGTAGGAAAGAATCGTTGCCAAATTAAGCCTGTTAGTTTTGTTTCCTACACATTTCTTGAATTTTGAAGGGGGTGATAGTGGGGAGAAAAAGTCAAATATTACCTCTGGGACGTTAGAGAGAAATCAATTGGTCTTTGAGATTTATATTACATCACAGTTTCTCTTAACTCTTCTAACTCACTTTCTTCACCTAAAATCTTTTGTCTTAACACTTTTCCCCTTATCCATTCCCACATTCTTATCCTTCTCGATATGTCTTTTTGACCCCCTTGGCACAGTGCAGTACTATGTAGATGGACATCAGTAGAAGGGGAGGAATAAATAGCAGCAAAAGCTAGGATGTAGACAATTTTCTTCCCACCTTGGGCACTTAAGGAGAGGGGGTTATTTATAAAAGAGACATCGATCATTTCTCCCTTCCTTGGACTCACCAAGTTACCAAATTTATTCCCCATGCATTATGCCTTACAGCGTTGGCATATAAGAAATTCGTTACTTGTGCCACTTCAAGAATGCCCATGTTATCCGAACACATGAGATTTTTATAGTAGCTAGAAAGCAGCTGAAATGCTCCTAAATCCTTCATTTAAGGGGAACTTAACATCCTTCATACTCCAAAGGTTTTCAGTCATCTTCCTGAAGATGAAGGAAAAGAGATTAGACATGTCTTGCTAAAGTGTCTGTTGGTAGGTCCAAAGTCAAGTTCAATTATAACCCAGTTCATTTCCAGCTCTACTTCAGAACTGAAGATTTAAACTTCTTCGTATCTTTTTGAGACATGAGTTTATAACACAAAATCTTTACTCTGGAAGCAGTCTGTGTCACTTATTTACCTCTATCTCCTCATCCAGCCAACACTCTAGATTGAACTGGCTTCTCAAGATTCTTCCACCTGGGAATAATTTTCAGTTCAATTGAACTTGGCAGGACTCTGAACTTCAAATTCTAGCATTGGAGTGGCCACAAGGCTAGGTCTTGGGGTTGAGAAGTGAATGAAGTTAGCTAAAGATGTTTATCTAATAATGTCCGATGCTCTGATCGATTAGAATTCATATTTCCTTTTCATTTCCTCTCCTTTCTCATTTTCCTTCCCAAACCAGGTTTTACACCTTGCAGTGTGTTAGGAAGTGGTTGTTGGATTTGTGGATTTAAAAAAGTGATTCTAGAAAACAGGGAGGAAAGAAGGGCAATGGGGTTAGCTGTGGCCACCTCCTTTTAAGCCTTGAAGCTCCAGTGGGAATCAGTCATAATTCCTTGTCATTTTAGGTTACATTATTTTTGAATTAAAAAAAAAAGAGGGGGAGGTAAACGAACACATTTAGGAACAGAATAGCTGCTGTTACTGGTTAATACTTTTCCCATGGAGTTATTTTTTGTCTTTGTTAGAAAGGAACGTCCTAGTGAATGAAGCCTGGCTGCTTCTCTTTAATACTACAGAAAAATATTTTTCATGCTTATTCTTATACTGGCAAATTTAGTTGGTAAGATAAGGAATATATTTTCAAGTTTCAGTTGTATTACTCGCTATTCCAGTTATTCCACTTGCTCTGGTTTCACAATTAAAGAAATATTGAAATGATGCACAGATAAGACAAGAGTGCGGCCTGACCCTGACATGAAATTCTGTAATGAACTTCAAGTGTTTCTAGAGTAAAATATACTCTTCCATTCCAGAACCGTTAGTGCAACTCTTAATTCAACCAGGGAACGGAAGGTTTATACACATTTCTTTGACCAACTCATAAAGATGGGAGTACATGAGATCATTCAGACACCTTTAACACCAACTTGGGACTTTGTAACTGTTGCAAGTATCAGTCAAATTCTGAGCACCACGATTTGAGAACTGGAAATCTTGGAGAGAGTTTAAAGTGCCACAGTGATTATTAATAACCCTGACAAGTTGTAGAAATGGGCAGATAATTACAGGATGAACTCAATAGACAGATATACAGAGTAATTTAGAGGAAGTAAACTGCTATAAGTGAGAAGACTTGGCTTTGTGGGAAAAGGTGGGAATCAGTAAACCACAAGTGAAACATGAATTAGCCATATAGTACAGTTGCTTTATTATTTAAAAACCAAAACTTTGTAGAGTACATTAACAGAGACTGTATTCAAGAGAAAGGCAGTCATCCCTTAGTCATTTAAACAATTATTTATTAAGCACTTATGTACTAGTTGATACTTCTGGGTGCTGAAATAAAATAAGGAAAAAATCAAGATCTGTACCTTCACGAAGCTCACTAAAGTGTGGTAAATGATACAGCAACTACCTTCAATAGTCTTTAGTTTGTATTCTGCAGCCAACTACATACAGCAAATACTAAAAGCTACTTGAGGTAGGGAATCCATCCTATTTTTACCTGTTGGATCCCATTCCGTGCCTAGCACACCAGCTTGTAAGCAATCAACATGGATTAAGGGGTAAAAACAGGCCCTTAAAGAGCTAAAATTTAAACAAGTAATCACTTGTCTGATCATCAAATATGTCGTTCGAAATTCTCAGTTTTTTCTTCAAAGCGCAGTAAACAAATATTTGTGCACCTATTACTTGCAAAACAGTTCTTAACACAATGCTTTGTGTGTAAAAGGAACGACGGGAATGGATTAAAGTTGCGCATCGTGATAAATGGCGTGAATATCCTGAGCGGGTGGACAGCCCTTCTTCCGTGAGTTTTTTCTTTTTTTTTTCTTTTCTTTTCTAGTCACCAAGACAGCACGCGTGTGCAGAAGCTGCAGCGGTGGGACGCAGTGCTAAGTCTGGGGGCGCAGACAGCAGCTCGCCCGTCGCGAGCTCGCCTGGGCAGCTCGGCGGGCGCGGCGAAACAGCTCCCACGTCCGCCTTCCACCGACTCCTCGGTCTCAGAGCGGACGAGGCGTCCCCCCAGAGGAAAGACTGGGCGCCGCAGACGCCCCTTGGAGAAGTCCCCGGCCACTCGCCCCACCTCGGGGTCCTGTTCCCCTAACCCTTCGGGCGGGCGCTCCAGAGAGGCCCGTGGGACGCGATTTGAAACGGGTCGTGCCCAGCCCAGCCCGCATCTACTCGCCCGGCCACAGCCCAGCCACAGCTTAGGGACTTTGAGGCGCCCGCGCCCCTTTGTCGCGGTATCTCTCGCCCAAGCAGG
>NW_012109586.1:1181276-1340225 GCF_000951045.1 Mandrillus leucophaeus
GCCTCAGCCTGGCGTTTTGTTCCCAGAGACGGGAGAGGCGAGCGGAGCTGACAGTGATTTTGACAGTGATTTAAACCCGCTTTTGTTGTTGTTGGCTTTTCGTTGTTTGGTTTTGTGTGTTGTGCGTGTGTGTGGCGGTTTTTCCCCCGTGGTGCATTTTATTTTTTATCGTTGTGCTCTTTTTTCTTTTTTTTTAAACAAACCCAGTGAACGTTTTTTAAAAAAATTTTTTTAATTTTTTTATTTTTGGTCTGGGCTTCCGAATATGTTTTATGACGGTTGATTTTACACCAGGAGGTTTGTCTCCGAGGAAGACCCAGGGAACTGGATATCTAGCGAGAACTTCCTCCGGATTCCCCGGCGCCTCGGGAAAATGGGAGCTGCTGCAAAGTTGGCGTTTGCCGTCTTTCTTATCTCCTGTTCTTCAGGTAGGTGCAGCGAGCGCGGCGCGGCGGGGCTACTCCTGCGGCCGCGGCGGCCGCTGCTGGGGGCCGCGGCTGGTGTCGGGTCGGAGAGTCCAGTGAAGCCTGGGGAGGTTGCCCACTCCCTGCGCCCCTCGGCTGCCACCCCCCTCCCAGGTCTGATTGTGATCTGCAAACCTCCATGCATTTTTCTCCTTTTGAGTTGAGTCGGCGAGCTGATAAGAGTGAGTGCTGTGTTGTTGTGGAAGTGAGAAAGTCATGTTTTGTAGCCATAACACTGGATGACAGCGCTGGTTGGGTTGCAATTAAGCCGCAAATACCACAAGTGACAATTTATGCAAAGGTTGAGATCTGAAAGGAGTATTTAGTGTGGGCTCCTCCAAAACAAGGGTTGCTTTTTGTCATCGTTTAATTAGTGCTTCACCGGTGAATATCACGACATAGATCAGGCCAGTTGCTGCTTAATTTTGCCTGTGAGAAACAATACATCCTAACAGCAATTTAATCTGGGTCTCCCCTCACGTTTTCTTCAACTTCAGTGTCCAGCAGTGTTAAAAATAGTTGTAGTGGTTGTTGGAGTGTTAACTATAACCCAGTGCAGAAGAGGTATGCCGCTTGGTGTTGGTAATGTGCTGGCGTTCAACCACCATTTGTATGCTCTTTTGGGGCATAGATTTTGCTTACCTACGGAATACTTACTTTAACCGCTTTGTATTGAAGCATTGTGTTCGGTTTAGAACAACCCATATGAAATTGATTTTGTTAAATATAGTGGACTCATAAAATAGGTTTTAGCTCAAGGTTGGGGGAATAAACTGGCTATTTTATGTTGGAAATTTTGATTTTGTGAGGACGTTCTATGGTTGCAACCAGTGGTTGGAAAAACTATCTAGTCTTTTGTATTTGAAATTCTATAAATGAATACAACATCTAGCTCAAAGGTGTGCAGATGTACATAACGAGAGAGTTAGTTCAATAGATGAAACATTTTAAATAAGTCTCATTGGATTTATTTATCGTAAAATTTAATATTCAGTTACGAGCTTGTGGCATAGAATTACAGGGGACTCTTGGGGGGGGGGTGGCGAATTGACAGGTTTCATGGCCATGTCTTTATCTCGTTTGCCACAGGAAAATTAAAGGGTGGTAGTCTTCTTTGTGTACCTCTGTGGGGTGTGTGTGTGTGTGTGTTTGTGTGTGTGTGTGTGTGTTTGTGTCCGTCTTCCCCACCCCCCTTTAAATAGAATCTTTTGTAATGTATAGAATTTTGCTGAATGGTACATTTCCTTGTGGTTAATAAATGGATAAAGTCTAGTCTTATGTCTGTAGTGGTATTGATCAGTTCCGGGTGGGCTGAATGTGTTGTGAAATGGCGATCATTGCCAGAGATTAACCAAAAGAATCATGTCTGTTTAAATGGAAGAAGGAACATGCTTAAGGCAGGCTGACAGTTCTTTTTGTGCACGGTTTGGGAAGGAAGCTAAACAATGGTGTGTCTGAAATGAATGAAGGCCTTGATAACACTAAACCTCTTGCTTTTGTGACATGACTTAACCATGTAGTTTTTATCTTTCCAGTAGTACTCTTTTTTTTCTCTGCTTCTATATGTTGTGGCTGGTGAACTCCTCTTGTTCAAATCCCTTGTTCTGATCTCTTGCCCTTGAGGAGGGGCATCATGGCCACTGACCAAGGAATTGTGGACATTATTCCCTCCCAAACCCACCTGAGTCACACTAATTGATGAAGGAGGTTATTCTTGAGCAGTCTCAAGGTATTACTTCTTGAAAAGCAGGCTGTCGCTACAGATCTTACAGCTTCCTCTGCTTGGTTTGGTAGTAAAAATAATTGAGCATTAGTTTCTCGTGGGATTATTTTCATTGGGCCAGGATTATTTTCAGTGGGCCAGGAGGTTAATAGCTGTAATTTTGAAATAAAGTGATTTTGTTGCTATAGGGCATATAGATATTCCACTTACATTAAACTAATACTATGTTGTTGCATAGGCTCTTTAAGATGAACATTCCCAGTTGAACTAAAATATGTGATTCTGTTGAAGATAATTAAAATAATCATAAAGACCTTAATCCATATTTATACATATTGATTTTGAGTACTTAAAATGTCTGATTTTTAAAAGGCTTTTGTTATGGATCAGATGCACTCTAAAAAAGGATTACTGTGTTTCTCCAACTAATTGATTTTTCTACAAAATGTGTAATCTGACATGTTGGAAGCAGGAGGTGACTGTTTTTATGATAATTTTAAAAATTCTCAGGTTGTCAGTTTTTCATTTCTAGATACTTAATTTTTTTTTTTTTTTAATCAAAGTGGGAAACAGTAGTAAGGAACAGTTTTGTTCCAGGTATTTAGAAGGAATGTTTACTATTTCGTGGACTCTGATTTTCCAGTTTCCATCCCATAGTATGTATTGTGGAGACTGATTATGCAGACTATTCCTGTTGGATATGGCCAAGTGTATAATTTGCTCCTCTCTCTCATTCCAGGGGAAACATTTCAAATTTTGCCCCTATCCTGGAGTGCCTTCAGATTATCTTTGATTTTGAATTTTTTCATTCCTCTCATACTTCCTCAGATTCTGTTTCAAAACACAAATCTTAGTTTTCTTTTTATAGCCATTGTGGTTAATTTGTATCTTTCCCCACAGTTTGTTAAAGTATGAGAATGACTTTAATACTTGCCTTAGTACTTAGATTTATCATATCTACAGTTATGCAGCTATTGTGGTATTTGAGTTGCATTGAAGTAAGTTGAGAATTCCTTTGGATTTTGTGGGAGCTGGAGCAGTATGGTCAGTGTATTTGATGAAATAGGAAATGGAAATATGGTAATTATGTTTTCTTCAGTTCAGCTAGGCAGTACTGTGTATGTGTGAATGTATGTGTGGTTGGAGGGGGAGTTGACAGTACAGAGAATCTTTTGGGATTCTCTTGAACTTTGACTAACAAGTGATGGATGTTAAATATTTTGTTTTCTAAAAGGCAGAATCTCTTATAAATACTGTCTGTGGTCAAATTCAAATATAATATGTTGAAGCATGGAGACCAGAAACAAAATGAAACAAAATTCTCCCTCCATTCATTTTGTATTTTTTTTTTTCCTATTTATGATCTAAGCCAATAGTTCTCAAGCTGGGGTGATTCCCCCTCCCTACTTCTCCAAATCCCCATCCATGGGACATTTGGAAACATTTTTGGTTGTCACAACAGGGGGCGAGGTGTGCTATTGGCATCTGGTTGGGTAGAGGGCAGGGATGCTTCTAATTGTCCTACAATGCACGGTACAGCCTTCCACAACAAAGAGTTATCTGGCTCAGTATGTCACTAGTGTAGAGGTCAAAAAACGCTGTTCTAAGAAAACCAAATACTACATGTTCTCACTTATAAGTAGGAGCAAAATAATGAGAAAACATGAAAACAAAGAACAGAACAGCAGACACTGGAGTCTACTCAAGGATGGAGGGTAGGAGAAGGGAGATGAGCAGAAGAGATAACTATTGGGTACTGAGCTTAATACCTGGGTGATGAAGTAATCTGCACAGCAAACCCCTATGATACGAGTTTACCTATGTAATAGACCTTCACTTGTACCCCCGAACCTAAAATACAAATTTTTAAAAAAGGAAAAACTCAGTTCTAAACTCTTAAATTTTAAAAGCATTAGTTTATTAGTAAAAGGGCTCTGCTGTCTTCCCCCTAAAGTTAGTAATCTAAATTTTACAAGTACATGGTATTGGTGATCTCCAGGGGACCTTGTATTGAAAGTTTTTAATCTTTTCATTATCTTTTAAATTAGAATACGATTAAATTAGAGAAACAGACTATAGATAAGCACATTCTTTCATCCTATTATACTATAATAAAAATATTCTGATGACTTATGGATAAACTCTCCTATCACCGATTTTGATAGAGTGCTCATGAAGACTGCATGTTCCTGGACATGATGAATGATTGCTTAAGGTGTCAAGTTTAGTATATTTGCTTTAGATTCAGGATTTTCTTTGCCATGATATGATCTTTAAGGATATTTGCCTTTACTTTATTCTTACTGACATCATTGGTTGCCTTATGGTGATATTCGTATGTGTTTAACGTGTTGCCTGAAATATGTTCACTATTACATGTTCCCTGAATAGTTTCTAGGTAGAAATTCTGTTTTTTTAAAAAAGATATTTCCTTTGTCTAGCTAACTTTAATTTCAAGAAACTTTTAACCTAATCTCTTAATTACATAATTACCTTGAGAATCATCAGCTGGGTTTTGGTTACCGTTAGACTAATTTACGATACAGTAAGTAATATTTTATGATCTATTGCAGATCCTTTCCCTTATTAAGGTTGAATCTTGACCATAATTAATAAAATGCTTACCTTGTTTTGAACTCTGGTTTTAAGGAAGTTAACGCAGCCAACCAAGATAAGAATTACAGTGAAACGCTTAGCAAATTAAGCAGCATTATACCATAGAGAGGAAAATTCTGAAGTCATTCCCGCAAATGGTGTCCAGATGAGCCTCACCCCAGTGTCTCTGTAACACACCTCACCATACCCTTCACTGATACTGACATTTTCACCTTTTGGGTCCACCAGACTCACTGTTCTTAAGAAGTGAAGCACAACTAAACCGAATGAGATTTTAGTAATCTCTAAATTGTTTATTTAGATTCTGAGACTCTATTTTGTTGCATTTTGACTTTTTAAAGTGTTACTCTGATTTTCTTATCTTTGATATCTCATAAGTCCGTGATTACAATTTGTCTTTTCATGGTCTGTTATGTTGCCAGTTGCCATATTGTCTCAGATTATAGGTAAGCTTGGCAACATTTGATACTAGGGTCACTGGTATGCCTTAACTTTTTGCTCACTGCTCTGTAACTCCTTGTTTTTTCCATTCCCTTTCATCATTGTTCCCTTTCCATTTTCCTCTCTTCTTTGTCTACTCCCTTTTCTTCCCCTGACCCTTCTGTACTTCCCTATAGTGCTTGCTTGTGGAACCCAGTCGTTGCTTAGCATCATGGGTGGCTCAAGATGGGCTTACCCATGGTTTTAATGAAAACGGATTGAATTTAGAATGCTTGAGAATTGACCAGATAGTCTTTTCCACTTTCTTTCATTTGCTGGTTTCTGGACTACCTCACACACCCCCTTGGGAGTAGTGTTACTCTCTTGGAATCAAATGGCTTGAACTTTAGATTGCTCTGATTCTCTTTTTTAATATTCAGGTTTTCCTTAACTCTTTGCTGCTTAAGAAAAAGTTTCACTCATATTATTATTCATTCATCATTTCTGTTTAAGCCAACATTTGACTGGACCCAAGAGTATATTTATTGCTGCTGATAGGACCACATTAGACTTCCTCTGTGGTAGATTTAATTCTGTTAGATTGTAAAATAGTCATGTCTAGACAGAACATTGATTTCAAATTGACTATTGAACATGAAAATTCCAGGAATAGTGTATAGAGGAAGGAGGAGGAGGAGGAGAAATCAAGAAGGTAAGAAAACTACTGTAGATAGCAGTTGACTTTCTGTCATTCTCCACCTAGATTTCTTTTTAGTCACTTTTGTATACCCAGTGCATCTAGAGGTCAGGCTTTGTTTTAATAAAGAGACTTAAGGGAAATATGTTTTTGTCTCTGAGGTTGGATTTTTTGAACTGTTAGAGTGGTGGGCCTAAAGGAAAAAATTGGAAAGTTCATATGGATAGTGGTCAAGAATGTGGTCATAGAGGTTGGTAGACTTGAGCTCTGGTGTCAGCACTGCCAGTATCTAGCTTATCTTATCATTTTCTCTTACTTGATTATTGTACCACTTTTCTAACTAAGATTCACCAGTTCCCTATCACTACTTCCTTTTCTTTATAGTCCGTCTGCATAGCTGCTGGAGTGATCTTATTAAAAAATAAATCTGAATATGTCACCTTTGCTTAAAACCTTTCGCTGACTGTGGGTCACCTTTATCATAGAATCTAAAGTCTTAGAATGTCATAAAAAATCCTTCATCATTTGGTTCCTGCCTATTTTTTTAACCTCTTGGTATTGGTTAAGAGTATAGACTCTGGATGTAGACTTAATTGGTTTAAATCTTGGTTTCATAACCTAGCCTTGGTCAAGTTACTTCACCTTTGTGTGTCTCAGTTTTCTCATCTACACAATGGGGGGATGTTAATAGTGCCTACCTCAGAGAGTGGTTTGAATATTAAATGCTAGGTATTCTGCTGCAGCTTCTCCTCGGGATGAGTACTATACTATATTCCATCCATACAGACTTGACTTGCAGTTTCTTAAATGTGTCATCCTTTATTATATGGCAGTATGGTGCCTTCGTATATGTTACTCTTCCTCTTCCCTTTTTGGTTTTAAGACTGAGAAGTATCACCTCCTTAGAAACATTTTCTCTGTCACCCAACCCAGATTGAGTTAGTTGCTTTCTGTTCGTCTAACACCTTGTAAATGACCTTGATTTCAGTAATTATTACAAATGTTTACTTGCCTATTTCCACTTTAGACTGTGCAAATGTTTACTTTCCTGTTTCTACTCTTTGAAGACATCTTTCCTTTATCCATACACCCATTTCTAGAACCTGGTACACAATAGGTGCTCAGCAAATGTTTATTAAATGAATGAGATGAAATTATTTCACTTCTCTCAGCCACAGTTACCCTCTTAATGTATTGAAGTGGTGAACTTGGATTAGATAACCCCTGATTTTTTTTCCTACTCTGAAAACTTTATGATTCTGTAATTTTAAGGTTAGAGTTCAGTGGTGACATTAAGAAAAGATTTTGCTGGTTGTTTTGATATCTTTAAGTTATGTTCAAATTTAAATTTTTAAAAATAATTAAAATTATAATTTGAATTATATAGATTTAGAGGGGATCTTAGGTATCTTCGTGTTCCATGGCTTTCATACTTTTTTGATTATAATCCACAATAAGAATTACATATTGCATTATGACTTAGTTCCCATGTAGTAGTAGGGGTGTGTGTATATGTGTGTGTGTGCATCGGAAATGAAAGTTTCATGAACTGTGTACTCTTAACTATGTGCAGGACACTTATGTATTTTTATATTATATTTCATTTAAAAATCATTGAACATGACCCATTAATTGATTCATTGACCCACTAATGGATTGTAAATCCCTAAAACCAGTGACCTGGTTCAACAATCCTTATTTTCTGTATTCAATACTCTTTTAGTGGATAAGGAAGCTACCTACATAAATGTGTGCAATGAAAAATATATGCACTGAAAAATATGGTCATTAATTAATCTACAATAGAGAATGTATGCCTATTTAGAGAATATAGGGAAAACTGGTCTCAAGGGACAGCGTGGCTCTTCCCTGACTAAGCTCTTCTCTTTTTTGGACTAGTCGAATAAACACGAGGGCACTGAAACAAAATTAGATTGTAATTTTGGGGAACTGGTATTTTTTAATTTAGGGAAGACTTGCTGGACTTAATACTGGAAAAAATGTCTTAGCAGAAGATTAGGAAGGATATTAATCTTAGTATGAAGGAAAAGACATAAAATAGCATCAGGAACACAACAGGCATTTGAGAGTAAACTTGACCATGGATGAAGGCAAGGTGGGATGGAGAAATTTTGACTAAATCTGAGGAAGAGATTTGTGTGATGAAGAGAGTTCATAATTGCTTGATGAAGTCGGACAATCTCAGGGGATTAACTCTTAAATTCAGATGAAAACTAATTAAAACTGAGGAGGTAAGAGTGAATGATACATATCCTGATGTATGTCCCAAATACTCCATATGTGAATATAGGACTGAAAAGCAACTCGAAGACTAAGATAGGATGGTAGCACTACTAAATGAAATTGGTAAAGAAGTAATGAACCAGAGGAAAATTGAAAGTGCCTTCATAACTAAAAAAGTTTACAGGCAGATATAGTTTTAGATGACAAGCATGAAAAAAATAAAGACATATATTTGGAAAAACAAGAGTACATAATAAAACATGATAGCATGTAATACTCTCTTAAAAGGGCAGGCTGTATGATGGGTATGTCTTCATTGTGATGTCTAGTTAAAGAATTCTAAGCATTAGTGGCTCAGTATGTTGTTTATGTTTAAATGATGGTCAGATTTCAGTAATTACTCATACTGGTCTTCCAGATTATATTCTTTGAAATCTGTATGAGACCCTACAGTAAAATATACTGTTCTAAAGAAGTAGATTTAGATACTTTTCTGAACTTGGTATACGGTATTCACGCTTGAAACCTAAACTTTTCAGTGACCATTCTTTTGGACTAGTTTTTTTCTTTGGTTGGCTGTAGTCACACTGGGAATCACTTTATTCCCTAATATTGCTAAAGAAAATAAATGTAAAGCAAGAAGGTAGTTACTACATTAGAAGCACTGGCTACACATGTGGGGAGGGGTTGCCTTTCAAAAGATTTAAAAAATGAATCAAATCTTTACATATTGTAATAAAAGTAAGCCTATTTATAAAGCTTAGAGGGAGTAGTTTTCCTAGTTATGATTATTAACTTTAAAATTTTTATTTTAAAGGAAAAGTCTACTGTTCTTCACATCTTCATAACTATATGTGATATATCAAGCTTGCTCCAAGGCATTATTTCAAGAGGAAGGGGCATGGACAAGTTATGAGATCTTGGCACATTTCTAAAAATCTGAGATTAACTTTTAAAATTTGTAAACCAAGATGTATTAAATGAATTGATACGCCACATAACACAGTAGCTGGTCCAGAATAGATCTTACATATTAGTTTTTAATCTATCTTTAAGTCCCATATAAAAGGATATGGTATGTAAAACATTAAAAAGATAGATTTGGTTCTTGGGGGATATTTACATTTGCAGGTTACTTATCAGTTAATGTGCAATAATACTCTGACTGAAGGATACAGCCAAAGAACATATCATTATAGAGAGCCAGATAGCTGCCAATAAATATCTAGAATATTCAAATATCATGGTTCCTTACAAAGAGTTCTTTAAGGTCTCATTGTTTTAGCATGCATTAAAAAGAAACAATGGAGTAAATCATCTCTATTTATTAGTGGGAATTTCAAACATCTTTTTTCTTGGGCAACTTCTCTTAAACTTTTTAAGTGTTTTAGAACTTTTCAGTAGAAGTAAAGTTTTGAAAGATTCTCAAGTCTGTTTTTAGGTACCGGCTACTTTAAGCTTTGAAAACACAAAGCTTTTCAATGACTATTCTTTGAGATCAATATTTTGAATGTGGTATAATATTTTGGACTAAAACTGAAGAGTCTGTCATTCAGATTCCTACTTTCCTACTGACTTTTCTTTGACCTTTGACAGCCATTAAGATTTCACTTTACTCATCCTTAAATTAAAGAGGGTGAAATAGGTATTCATTCACTTAACAAATCAATATTGAACTACACGCTAGACACCATGGTAAGTGCTTGGGATACAGCATTAAATATGAAAACAGATATGATTATGCCTTTCTGGAGCTTATAGTCATAAAGTAAGTAGTCAAATGAATAACATAATTACAAATTGTCATATGTGCTCTGACAGAAACTAACAGGGTGCTGAGAGGATTACTCTTTATTTGCCTTATCACATATCACATCTGTTTACTTGATCTACCTATTTCTCTTTTTTTTTTTTTTTTTTTGAGACTGAGTCTCACTCTGTCAGCCAGGCTGGAGTGCAGTAGTGCGATCTGGGCTCACTGCAACCCCAGCCTTTCAGTTCAAGTGATTCTCCTGCCTCAGCCTCCCGAGTAACTGGAACTATAGGTGTGCGCCACCATGCCTGGCTAATTTTTGTATTTTTGGTAGAGAGGGTGTTTAACCATGTTGGCCAGGCTGGTCTCGAACTCCTGTCTCAAGTGATCTGCCCTCCTTGGCCTCCCAAAGTGCTGGGATTACAGGTGTGAGCCACCGCGCCTGGCCTATTATTTGTCCTTTCCAATATTAGAGTGTAAGCTCTACTGGGGATGGGGGAGGGTGTGACTTTTTCTTAATACTTACAGTGCATGGCACAGTTTCTGGCACAGAGGTGAAGCTCTGTAAATATTTAACTAGCTGCCTGAAGCAGTAAATGCAGGGATGGGACTGGAGAGATAGGGACAGGATCATGCAGGTCTTTGATCTAACAGGGGAAGGAATTAGAATAAAATGCAAAGGGCAGTGTGAAGCGAAGAGTTTTAAGGAAGAGCAGATCTGGGTTATGTGTTAAGAGCACTTTGGCAGCTATCTGAAAAACATATTGGAAGAGTATAGGAGTGAAGAGGTGAGACCATTAGGAACCTATTGCTTCAGTGTAAGCTAGAGAGACTCTGCAAGATCCCTTCCAGCTTTGAACATTCTCTGATTGTATTGTAAAGCTTGCCTACACTCATCAGTCTTCCTTTTGTATCTTATTTTAGTCATCTTATTTTTTTTTCCTGCTTGTCATTGCTTAAAAAAAACCGTGAATGGATAGGCTTCTTGTGAACTTCGAATACAAATTCTCAGAAAAAGAAATAATGAAACACAGACTAGAGGTTATTGAATTTTTGTAACAAATTTCTATCTTTAGAGTTTGTACATTTGCTAATTTATATTCTTATTTACTTAAACATTCCTATTTCTCTCTGAGATTGACTTTACTCCTTTTCAGGTGCCTATTTTTTTCATAAGCTTACCACCTCTTTATTGTTTCAAATGTCATATACTATATTGTTGGTATGGTTGAAGATTCAGAAGTAGAAACTCGGTGTATTTTATATCTTAATTCTTAGAAATTTGATATCTTTTCAGGTTATCAAGATCTTACAATAAAGGCTGAAAGGATAAATACTTAATACTTTAGGCTATTAGTTTTACTCAGGGCTACAGCCTCTAACTCTAGGTATTCAGCTTGAATGTTTCTATCTGGAAAGATTTCAAGCCTCTCCTGTTGTTGGTAGAGAGGTGGTGCTTGGCACAGGGAAATAAGCTCTTTATTATGGCATAAGTTCAGCTGCAGCATCTTTGCCTAGGAAAAACTGCATTATTACACACAGGTAAAACCAGAAGAGATGTTAAACTTTACTGAATTTAAAAAATGTAATGGGGCCTGCCTCTTTCCATCTGGTTTCACTTGGATTTTTTCATTTTGGAAGCAGGTAAAGCTAACCATCGTTGATAAGCCACCTTCTACAAAGTTCAGTTTCACCCTATAAATACTGTAGTTCATTTTATTTATTATTACCTTAAGTAAAATAGTTCTAGAAAAAGAACTGGATGCTAGGCCTTTCTTTTACTTGGTAGTGGAGTTTCATACTTTAGGATTAGTAAATACAATTTGCTAATTAATTTTATATAATCTAAGACTTGGAGTGAACTTGTAATAATCACTAAAATTGTATGAGGAGAAACAAAAAGTCAGTGAGTAAATGAGGACGATGATGAATAATGAATAATTGCAAGATAACATATACAAGATGAATATGGTAATAGTAAAGTAATTTGATTAGCGGGCATTCAAAGTAGAATAAAACACCTTTCTGAATGGCCAGAAAAATGGTTGAATAGCCGCTGACTGCAAGCTTTTACTGCTGGGAGGGCCTAACAAACTGTCAGGTACTATTTTCTCCAGTAACTACCTTTATCAGAATGATTCTTTGGAAGAAATAAAATTCTCAAGCTGATCCTCACTTCTGAAGGATGGAGTAAAAGTAAAAGATTAGGGCCAGAGAAGAAGAGTGGTTATGCTTCATTTTCCTTTTGAATCATTGAAGAGTAGTTTTGACTTTTTACCACCGATCTTATTTTTCACTACTGTAGCCCTAGAATATCCCCACATCAAGAACTGTAGTTTCTAGTTAGTCTAGCAACATA
Organism: Mandrillus leucophaeus; assembly: GCF_000951045.1. Classification (NCBI taxonomy): domain Eukaryota; kingdom Metazoa; phylum Chordata; class Mammalia; order Primates; family Cercopithecidae; genus Mandrillus; species Mandrillus leucophaeus. The sequence continues at coordinate 1,193,553 of NW_012109586.1, forward strand.
TATTTAGCAGTCCTCAATTAGACAGTATTTTTGTAATTAATATATAGCCTTGCATCTATGATGGAAGGAAATCAGCTCACTAAACCAGAGCACGGAAGAGTAGAGGAGCCTACTCTGTTATAGATAATAGAACCATTGAAACGTTGTATTTGTCAGTTAGGGCTGGTTAATAGAAATAAAAGCTCATATTGTTGGTACATATGTAGCTGTTTGTTGGCAAGAATGGTTTTCTTTAAAAAAAAAAACAAAAAACAAAAACCAAACCCTAACACTTGCTTTATCTTCAAATTCAATGCAAGTAGTTAATTATGCAAATTCTTGGGTTGATATAGTAGAAAGAGCAAACATTCTGCCAGGAGAAAACCTGGGTGTTGTGCCTGTCTACCACAGTGTGGGATATCATGTGAACTTGGGAAAATTCCATAAGCTTAATTTCTGTTTTATAGTACCTACCTCAAAGATTTGAGTAAGGATCAAAGGCTACACACACAAGCCCAAGTGTACTCACATAAAAATATATACATGCAACTTAAAAAAAATTATTTTAAGTTCAGGAGTACATGTACAGGTTTGTTACATAGGTAAACTTGTGTCATGGGGGTTTGTTTTATGGATTATTTTATCACCCAGGTATTAAGCCTAGTACCCATTAGTTATTTTTCCTGATCCTCTCCCTCCTCCCTCCCATAGGCCCCAGTGTTCCCTTCTACTTGTCCATGTGTTCTCATCATTTAGCTTTCACTTGTGAGAACATGTGGTATTTGGTTTTCTGTTCTGTGTTAGTTTGCTAAGCGTAATGGCCTCCAGCTCCACCCATCTCCCTGGGAAGGACAGGCTCTCATTTGCTTTTGTGGCTATACGTGCAACTTAAAATTTTCTTCTTCTCTCTGACTTTCTGCTGAACATGCAGCCTTTAAAACTTTGAAATGCTATGGCAAATATTTGTAATTAATACAGTGATGTTTTTGAAGGAGTAGAGAGTAATAGGAAGAATTGAAGGGAATTATACCAGCACTTCGAATTCAGAATTTGTGATGCCTGATGGGTCGACATTTATCTTTAGGCTGTCTGCAAATAAAGGGGTTAATTCCATAAACAACCGAATATTAAATATTAGGGGGTTTATTCCTTACAGTGACCTTAAAGGCTCTGTATAATATGGACCCTTTCCATCCTTATCTTTTGCCATATTGGCCCTCTGGTAGTTCCTACAACACACCAACTGCTTTTTATTCCTCTGAGCTTTTTTTTACTTGTCTTCCGTTAATATTTATGAGAAGGGCCATATCAGACTTACAATGTAGTTTCCTCCATGCCTGGCACATAATAGATGCTTAACAAATATTTATCAATGAACGTTGAATGCTTTTGAGCACTTAGAATGGGGGTCCACAGACTTTTTTGTAAAGGGCCAGATAGTAAGTATTTTCGGCAGTCCCTTTTGCAGTTTCTCAGCTCTGCCAGCTGTAACACAAAAGCAGTCAGACAATATGTAAATAAACCAGTGTCACTGTGTTCCAGTAAAACTTTATTTGTGGGCACTGAAATTTGAATTTCATATAATTTTCATATGTCACAGAGTATTATTCTTTTGATTTTTTTTTCAGCCATTTAAAAATGTAAAAACCATTGTTCAGGGGCTGTATACAGACTGGATTTTGACCTGTGGGCTGTAGTTTGCCAATCTCTTGGACATTGTATAGGTGGCACCCCTCCCCCAACTTAGAAATATGTTTAAAAAACTTTGTGTGGGAGCATTTTCTTACAGAATTATTGTTATATATGTGGGTTAAGTTCCTAGGAAGACTAATCCACAAGCCTGTTTTACCTCCAGTGTTTTAATCTAGCAATACAACTTTATTTTACCCCCAAGAATAACTCTGTCTCGCTGGGTGCGGTGGCTCACGCCTGTAATCCTAGCACTTGGGGAGGCCGAGGTGGGCGGATCACGAGGTCAGGAGATTGAGACCATCCTGGCTAACACAGTGAAACCCAATCTCTCCTAAAAATGCAAAAAAATTAGCTGTGCGTGGTGGCGGGTGCCTGTAATCCAGCTACTCGGGAGACTGAGGCAGGAGAATGGCATGAACTAGGGAGGCGGAGCTTGAAGTGAGCCGAGATGGCTGCACTCCAGCCTGGGTGAAAGTGTGAGACTCCGTCTCAAAAAAAAAAAAAAAGAAAAAAGAATAACCGTCTCTGAGGGAAAATAGATTTAGTATTCCTTCTTGGACCAGAGATAGCACGTATTCTCCCCAGCTCTCTCACAATTTCCTTCTTCCCTGATCTCTCTTCTACCTGCTGGGGTTTGCATCCTAGGAAATCCTCTTCTAGGGGCTCCTGTAGGGTGGAATGGTAACAAAACTAACAAGAGTTTTCTGTGTGTGATTAGGGAGGAGGGCATGGGAGGAGAAAGGTGGAGAGAGAGAAGAGTGCAAAGTAGTTTCTTTTCAAACTGCAGGTTACAACCCATTGGAAGGTTATAAAATCAGTGTAGAGGGTCGCCACAGAACAAAAAAGAAAGAAAAAAAAATAGAAAATGTTAGAATGAATCACACATAGCATAGTATTGTTTTGTGAAACTTCAGTTGTGTGTGTGATTGTTTGTGTGTATGTACCAGGTCACAATGAAAAATGTATTTCTTACGGTGCTATGTGGTCAGAAAAGTTTGAGAGCCTGTGTTCCAAGGGTTTGGGGTACTGATCCTGAGTTTTTTTCCCTTACTGCACATGAGAGGCACGTGAAAAATGTAAAGGCAGCCTCTTGATTTCTTGCTACAGTATGTTTTTGGTACTCAGTTACCTTATGAGGTGGTTAACTGTTTTACAGATGAGAAAACAGGGTCATACAGATAAAAAGCTTCACAACTGAGATTGAAACAGAAACTCACCAGAAGCTCACCTTATTTTAGAATATGTTCTTCTTCCATTATACCATGTTGTTTTCCTTGTAGGGAAAGGAGTTATGTATGACTTCCTTTGTGTTTCAGAGGACAAAAATCATTCCAGTTGGCCACAGCTCACTGATTTCTTGAGACAAGGCATTGGCTTTAGTAATAGGACAGGGCCACTGAAAGGTGTGAAGAGAGTGGTTAGGAACTCAGTAGAAAGGTTGACCTAGTATCTAAGAAAGGAGGGATTTCACCTTTATTTTCTTCTTTGCCCTCTGTACTACTGTCCCTGCTCCTTCATTCCTCACCGCCAGTTGGGCTCGTAACTCATGCTAGAAATAGCACGGAATTGAGGATGAGGTTTAGTGAGGAAGGGTAATATAATCATGTCTTTAGCTGAAAGGGGAATGAGGAGGGAAACCTAAGTAGCAGGGCCACCTGGCCACCCAGATGGGTTGGCTGTTCCCAGGTGGCAATTTACAAGTGGGTGTAGGTAAAACGGGGCCTGCTATTAATTGTGTTACAAGCAGAAGTCTTGGCTGTGGAAACTGGTAGCTTTGATATGCTAATTGAAAGTAGTTCTTTTTAAAGTTATATTAAGGGAAAGCCTGTCTTAAGCAACACTTGGTTAGTCCAGAGTCAGTTGCCCGTTTTAAGTACTTAAAAATCATAATACAGATCTTTTAAGAAATCTCTTTCTTAGTTTCTGGTAAAAACTAATTTATGCTGATTTTGATCTCTACCTTGATTTGGAATTGTTTTGGGAATAAAAAGGTTGATGGGAAGGCTGTTCTTCACTAGGAAAGTAACAGAACCATAGCAGACAGGTAGGTTAATTGAACGGAAAGATGAGAGACCCTTACAGAATGTGTTCATCTTCCCCAGGCCAAGTTGGGATTCTTGCTTTTACAATGGAAATTAGTGTTTCATGGGGAATGAGTTTTAACTATGTAGTAGTATCTGAAGACTTAGTATTTTTCAGCCCATCACTCGCCCCTACAGTATTGCTTATCATTCTGTATTATAATATCTTGTTAATGTGTCAGACTCCCAGGTGACCTTAAGTTGTTACAGATTTTTCAGTGTAAAGTTAGTGTTCAGCTTAGGTTAAGAGTATTGAAGCCAGATGCCTGGTCCTCATCTGGAAAATGGAGATAATAAGGGTAACCTACTTTGTACAGTTGTTATGAAGTATAAATGAGTTGATATATGCAAAGTGCTTTGAATGATTTCTCACATGTAGCATTCTAAATAACTCAATAAATATTAGTTGCTGATGCTGGTTGGTATTACCCACCAGTGTCTAGTCTGAACTATTTATTGAATATGAAAAAGTTATAATGTAGTGAATGTGTTAATAATATTGAGGACATTCCAGTATATTTAGTGAGAAACCGTACCTTTGTAGATGGCCATGCTGTTTTGTTTAGGGTGCAAGTAGTGTTTGTTTTATTTATAATATTTATATTTATTTGACTGATTAATTCTAGAACATCATCTGGTATTCAGGGAAGATACTAATATTTTCAATTATGTAATTTATTGGTATTGTTTTATGTAAAGATTTTGGGGAGAAACTTTTCAGAAAAGTGTAAAGTAGCATGTCATTCAGTAGTATACAGATTGAGCATGCCAGATCTGAACATCCAAAATTTGAAATTCTTCAAAATTCAGAATGTTTTGTGTGACAGCATGATGCTCAAAGGAAATGCTCATTGAAGCATTTCAGATTTCAGATTTTCAGATTTGGGATGCTCAACTGCTATACCACCAATATTTTGAAATCCAAAAAAAAAAAAAATCTGAAATCCAAAACACTTCTGATCCCAAACATTTTGGATAAGGCATATTCAGCCTGTATTCCCGAATGAGAGCACCTGAAAACCTTCTTTCCAAAGTGAGAGCAAGATAAAGCGGTGTGATTGTGCGAGGGGAGTAACTGAAACTTCTAAAAGTGTATCTTGTTTTATTTTCTCAGCATCTGAATATTAACATTTCTGGGTAAATAGTTTCTGTGTTTTATAGTTTTTTAAGTGATTTCCTGTCTGTTTTTGTTTATCCTATTTGAGCCTGTTTGAACTAGGTTCTATGTTTTGTTTTAGCTCAAACCCTGAGATAATATAATTTGCCTGAAGTCACTCATCAGCGGAGCTAGAACTAAAACCCTGATTTTCAAGTTCAGTGTTCTTTTGTAGTAGCAAAAAATGCTTTCTGGCTTTTAGAGAGTCCTCTTCCACTGTCTCCCACCCTTAGTGTTTGCAGTGATTTATAGAGTTGGTTGCTTTGCAGATAATCTTTGTACCACACTTTCAGATACCCATGTTTAGAATCTGGGGAGCCAGAAGTAGCAATATAGCAATAGTAAGCACCAAAGCGGGCTCTTAATTCTAGGGCAGATTTTTTTTTATTTTTTTTATTTTTTTGGAGTGGAGTCTTGCTTGGTTAGCTTGATGTTGTAACTGTAAATCCACATATGTTAATTGTTGCCTGAAGTAAATTTGTAGGTAAATCCTGCCATTGATTGCTGCAGATGTGCTTTACTCAATCACTTTTGTTTTTGATTAAGAACATTTAAAATTGTTTTCCTGGGCAGGGTGCCGTGACTCATGCCTGTAATCCCAACACTTTGGGAGGCTGAGGCGGGCGGATCACCTGAGGTCAGGAGTTTGAGACCAGCCTGGCCAACAGGGCGAAACCCCGTCTTTACTAAAAATATGAAAATTAGCCAGATGTGGTGGCGCATGCCTGTAATCCCAGCTACTGGGGAGGCTGAGGCAGGACAGTTGCTTGAACCCAGGAGACAGAGGTTGCAGTGAGCTGAGATCATGCCACTGCACTCCAGCCTGGGTGACAGAGTGAGACTCCGTCTCCAAAAAAAAAAAAAAAATTGTTTTTCTAGTGGTCCATTGCTAGATCAGTCTCATTACACATGTGCCAGAATTTTACATTGTTTTCACATTGCTGCATTTCTTGGGACAAAATTGGAACTGGCGAGTTATGTCACAGCACAACTGTTATGTATAACAATAGTATTGCTAATGATTGCCATTTGTTAAAACTGTTGTTATTAACCACCACTTATAGCATGCTCCGTGCTAAGTGCTATTAAGTTTTCATGATAATGTGCCTGACTAGCCCTACAAGATAATTGTTATCCCCATTTTATAGAAAAGGAAACTGAGACTCAGTGACTTGCCTAAGGCTACGTAACTAAGTAAGTAGCACAACTTAGGTCTGTAAGGCTTAAATCTATTCTTTGGAGTCTACTATGCTAAAATAATGAATTACCAATTCCAGGACTGTGTGATGTTTTTTGAACCTGTTCTGCCAAGGTTCTATATCCTGCTCATGCTAACAGCAGCTACTGTTGCCAGCACCCCTTGAAACCTATGATGTAAAAACTGCTGACTCATCAAATTTAGGGGAATGATGATCTACTATGTTTCCTGTGGCTGATATAGCAGAGCTTTCTCCACCTCTGAAATGAAAGTACACTTGACCCTTGAACAACGTGGGGATTGGGGGTGTTGACTCCTGTGAGGTTGAAAATCCAGGTATAACTTTTGACTCCACCAGAATTTACCTAATAATACCCTGTTATTGACTGGAAGCCCTACTGATAACATAAACAGTTGATTAACACATGTTTTGTATGTTATATGTATTATACATATACATACTATTTTGTGTGTTATATTGTGTTCTTACAATAAGGAAGCTAAAGGAAAGAAAATGCTATTAAGAAAAATCATAAGGGAGAGAAAATATTTTTACTCTTCATTAAGTGGAAGTAGATTAGTCTTGCTATCTCAGGGGTGGCAGAGGTAGAAGAAAGTCTGCATACAGGTGGATTCACACAGTTCCAACCCATGTTTGAGGGTTGTTTGAGGGTCAACTGTAATTGTCCACAGCTGCTTAAAAACTGAATAACAGAAGTTGTTCCTTTTGGTTATATAGTGAGCCAGCATCAGAACTAGGTCAGAAATCGTTTGCTCTGATCACCACTTGAATAATTAGAGAATCAGATGTTCAAAGTAAATGCATCTTCTTAAAATGATTATACCTTGACTCAGAGAAGTTGAATTAATTTAAATTTGCTCATGTAGAAGAAAACAAATTCATGTTGCTTTTGACTCATATTTAGAACATAAGTTAATGTTAGTGGTCATTAATTGCTCATTGGTGCCTATTTCCTATGTAGGGTGAGTGAAGAAGAACATGCTAGATAAGTATGAATGGTTCTGGCATTAGGATTTGTGGTTCCCCTCTTCACATTATTTTTATAGACAAATTGATTAAATGATGAGCATACTTTATTTTTCCGAATTGAAGGACCTCAACTTTCTGTTACTGTAACTTATTTTTATTTTATTTCATTTTAATTTTGTTTTGAGATGGAGTCTTACTCTGTTGCCCAGGCTGGAGTACAGTGGCGTGATCTTGGCTCGCTGCAGCCTCCACCTCCCAGGTTCAAGCGATTCTCGTGCATCAGCCTCCTGAGTAGCTGGGATTACACGTGTGTTGTACAACGCCCAGCTAATTTTTTTGTATTTTTTTAGGCCAAGGTGATCTGAAACTCCTGACCTGGTGATCCGCCTACCTTGGCCTCCGAAAGTGCTGGGATTACAGGTGTGAGCCACCGTGCCCGGCCTGTTACTGTAACTTTTAAAGTATTGACTAGCTTGCAGAAACTGAGATATGAAGAGAATAGGAAGAAAGGGAGATTTCTTATCTGTGTTTTTTAGGCTAGGGAATATGAATAAAAGGTGGCAAAGGAGTAATGAAGACAAGTAACAAATTCCTAGGGACTTGATTTGAATTTAAGGGGTTGAATTTATAGAAAACCAAATATAGCCATAATCCATTTAGTTATAATTTCCATTATAATTAATAATCCATTTAGTTGTTGAAATCAACCAACAATTAAGGGGACCCTAGTATGTTCTTCTCATTGTGCCAGGTACTATGGAGCTTACAAAGAGAGTGTCAAATGTTTAATTGTCTAAGAAAACAGTCACTTTGGAGTGATAAACCATACGCTCTAAAAATACACATTCTGAAACTAAAAATGCAATATAAAAACACGAGACACATTGATTACTAAAATTAATGATATCTGACACCAAGTGACTTTTTTTTTTCTTTTTTGGGAGGCGTGGCTTATCTTTTAGGATTTCACTAGGTGAGGGATGCATTTCAGATTCTACTCCACCTAGTCTGAGTTCTTGCCCTTGTTTCTTTTTGAATTTATTGCTGCTGAAATAAAAGCACCGTGAGGATAGGGATTATGGCGCTCATGTTTTTTTACCACAGTCCTGGTGTCCAGTGCTCAATAAATACTGTTGAATAAATTGATATGAAAGTCTTCCTTTTTCTTCTCACCGTCCAGTTTCTTCAAATGGTTCCTCTGTATGTGGCTCCACATCTGTATCTTTGTTCCCTCTTTAACCAACGGTTAATCTAAAGTAAGTTACATAATTCTCTCAAAGATTGAGGATTTTTTAGTAGTGTAATCTAAAGCATTCTTATTATATTTGATTATGAATTGACTTTTCTGTAAGTTTGACGCTATTGTCTGCCTGTTCTTTCTCAAAGTTCTCTTGTTCTATTACACTCCCAATTCTGTAGCTCCTTGCCACCTCAGTATTCATTCTGCCCATCTTTTTTGTGTTGCTGTTTCTCGGAGTTTAATCCTTAATGGAATTTTGCTCTACATACCCTTCCTGTTGAAGTAATCCCATCTCATCTTCACTTTTTATCTAAGTGTAGGAGATGTCCAGAGTTATCTTGCAGATTCCGATCCCCCTCCTGAGCTCCAAACTTATTTATTAGTCATCTAGGAAACGTTAAGTATATGTCAGAACTGGGAGAAGAGAGGCATAAGACACAGTCTTTACCCTAGAGGATTCATAGCCTACTGGGAGGAGAATTATTAGTAAACTAGCATTTATGCAGCACTTGGTATCTATGTTACAGTCCCTTGGGATAGCAGAAGAAGCTTTTGGAGTGGGGTCAGGTAATTTTTCCTGCAAGGACACGTGAGGTGATCTTGAAGGATGGATGATTAGGAGTTCACCAGGTAAATAGAGAGGGAGGAGTATTTTATGTTTTCACTGTCAGTCCTGGTGAGTTTGCTCCCTGGTGGTGAGACAGCTCAGTATGGACAAGTTTTCTAAGGCCTAAGGACAGTTAGACAGTAGGCCCAGGGGAGCCAATGTCATGGCCAGCAAAATGGTATCAAGTATTAAAGCCAGAGGGTTAGAAGTGACTGAGAAAAGGACTGGGGCCTGAGGTTCCACATTTCCAAGAGGCTCCCAGTGGTTCAGGGACTCTACTTTCAGAAGAAAGAGATTAAAGGAGCCAAGAATGGCCGAATGCAGAGGAAACAATTTATACAGGCATCTGAATAATTGTTATGTGTTTGAGAAATAGAGATTAGTTCAGGACACTGACATCTTAAGGCATATATGGGGGATGGAGCAGTGATGGGGGGATGAGTCTGCAGAGGTGGGGTAGGGGTCAGGTCATGAGGGGCTGCATTTGCTAGGGAGTGTTAACTTCATACCAAAGACTGTGGAAGGGCCATTTTGAGCAGAAGAGTTCTATTATCATTAATGCTTTAGAATGAAGAGATGAATTAGGTTTTTAATCAAGTTGAGTTCAAAGTACTTGTGGTCCATTCTGATAGGAATATCAAATAAGTAGTAGAGGTAGATCTAAGCTGGACAGAGAGATTTGAGTATTCAGCCAATAGAGGTACAGCATGAAATCAACTAGGCAGAATGGGGAATGAAAAGAGACCAAAGATCTAACTCTGGGGAATACATTTTCAGAGCAGGGAGAGAAGTTAAGGAAGAGCTTGTAGAGAAGACCAAGGTGCGTCCGGAAAGGTAGAAGGAAAACAAGTATCGTTTCATTGTAAGAAATCTAGATGGAGAAAGTATTTAAAAAAATGTCAGATCTAGTAAGGTAGAGCCTGAAAAATCACCACTAGATTTGTCAATTAGGAGATTATTTGTAAGTTTACCAAGAAACATTTCGATAAAGTGGTGGAGACAAAAGCCATGTTGTAGGAGACGAGTAGTGAAATGTAGATGAGGAAGTGGTTTCAGCTGTGGTCTATTACTTTTCAAGAAATGTTGGTTAAGAAGGGATATAAAGCGGTGGGGAAGAAAGCCAGAGTCGAGGTGTTTCTGTGCTTGAGAGTTGGGTTCAGGAGAGAGCTTACAGAAAGGGGAAAATTAAAATTGAAACCATTTGGAGCCAGAAACTTGGCTGCCATCTTCAACGTGTTTTTCATACGGTTCTTCAAAATCCAAGCAATTACTAAGTTCTGTCAATTTGACTCTCCATGTGTTTCTTGAGTCTATACCTGCTTCCTTCCCGTTACCAACGCGTTAGTTCCATCCTTACCAACTTGTGTCTGGACTCTTAAGTGGACCTGTTCCTCCCTTACTCCAGAAACAAAACAAAGCAAACAAAAATGCACCAGAGAAACAGAAAACTTCCCTTCCACACTCTTTGCTAGAAACCGTGGAGATTACAGAAATTAAGGGATCTATGAAAATGTACAGATCTGCCCCTGACAGTTAACTTCTTAAAACCCCTCACTCACTTCTTGTCACTTACAAATGATGAAGGTCAAGTTTTTTTAACATGACACGCAGTGCCCCCAGGTTTATTCTTTTCCAGCTTCATTTCCTGCTACTCACTGCCTCCCACTTTGATCTTACACCACTAGAAAACTTCTGATCTTTACTACCCTTGTGCCTTGTGCCTCTACACTCCACTGATTTTGTACTTCCTGCAATTCCTGTGGGACACCTCTATCTCACCTCTTCCCTAGCAAGTTGTTAGGTGCTTCTTTCTGTGTTCCTGTAGCACCTTACTTATTTACTGATTGTTATACTTTCTACATTATTGATATTTTCTCTACTTCTCTCTCTCCACGTTAAGAACTTAACAAGTTTTTCTCATTCATCTCTGTATCCTCCATGAGTGGCTCAATGCTGTTGGAATTGGCGCTCAGTTCATGTTCACTGAAATGTGAAAAGAGTTATACAAGGAGGTAGTGGCATTTGACTGGACCTTGGAAGAATGATAGAATGTCACCAAGTTCCCTTTGATGGGGAAGAGGATTCTATACAGAGTGGCTAGCATACGCAAGAGCTTTGAGGCAGTCAAGATGATAATATTTATAAATAATGCTGAATACTCCTTTTGGACAGGAGAGAAGAGGTAGAAAATGTAATGGCACGTAACGTTAGAAAAATAAATTGGGCACAGATGAAATGGAGCCTGGGATGCCATGTTTTAAGATTTTTCTTTCCTTTTTTCCACTGTAGCAATGGGCAACCTTTGTGTATTGTTAAAACGTAGAAAGTAACACCAACTCTTGAATTTTGAGGAAAGGTTCTGTATTTTCTGTAAGTATCTGATGTGGATAATCTTTTTTTTTTTTTTCCCCCAAGATTTTAGTCATTTCGGTTTCTGTTATATTTAATTTCATTTACTTATTTTGAGACAGGGTCTCCTTCTGTAGCCTAGGCTGGAGTGCAGTGATGGGAACATGACTTACTACAGCCTCCACCTCCCAGGCCCAAGCGATCCTTTCACCTCAGCCTCCTGAGAAGCTAGGACCACAGGCATGCCACCACACCTGGCTAATTTTTAAATTTTTTTGTAGAAATAGGGGTCTTGCCATGTTGCCCAGGCTGATCTCCACCCCCTAGGCTCAAGCAGTCCTCCTGTCTTGGTCCCTCAAAGTGCTGGAGTTAGAGATGTGAGCCACCATGCCCAGCCTTTATTTTTTTTCAGTTTCCTTCCTAAAGATAAGATGTTTTGTGTTTGTTTTTTCAGTTCTCTTCCTAAAGATTATAGCATGTTGCCCATTTTGGGTATAAGTACTTTCTGTCATTGTTCTTTCATATCTTTAAAAGCAGTCCTTGACAACTTCTAGATTTCTCTCAGAGATAATTATTTAATAATGTACCTTGCATTATTTTTTTCTTTAATATTAGAAAATATTCTAATACTCTACTTTCATATTCCTTAGAGAACTTTCTACATTTGTTTCCTTTCTACATTTGTTTCCTTTTGGCTGGTAACTTGGTGTTCAGAATTGCTTGTTGAAATTGGTAAACCTGGAGGTGTTGCTATACATATGCTTTTCCAGGTTATTTGTGAAAGTGTCGAAATTGATTTTGCATCATTCTCAAGGGAGACTGACTATTCTTCCTTGATGTTTGCTTATTCCCTTAAGCCAATATCTAGTTTATGATCGCAAGACCCTCACAATTGTGTTTGGGTGTGTTTAAATGTGGTGTCATGAAGTTGTGGAAGGAAATCCAGGGATTGAATGTGTTTGGGGAACTGTTAGACAAGATTAGGTTAAATAGGGGAATAACATATAGGGTAACAGCCATTGAAAAGCAGTGTGCCTTTTATTTTGTTGCTGTGGAGAAAACAGAAAGCTGTGGCCTATGCTTATGCTCTAGTTGAAGGGAGAATTCTATATATAAATCAACAGTAAATGTTACAATATAGTTTATATTTAAATGCAAAATTGCATGAGAAACCAGATGAATACCAGCTGAGTAACTAAGAAATCCAGGACAAAGAAAAATCAAGAGGCAAAATAGGCTGGAAAGCTTCATGAAGGAAATGGGACTTCAGTGATCCTTGAAAGATGAGTTAAAATCTATATAGCTGGAAAAGTGGTTGTGGTGGGGGTTAAGAAGTTGCGAGGAAGGCAAGGGAATGGGCATGGACTAAGATAGAGTGGGACAGTGAGAACAGTGTGTTTGCAGTGTAGGGTTTAGAACTGGGTTGGGAGGGTAAATTATTGCTAGGTTATTTATGTAGGTCCTTGAATGTCACAGTAAAAGAGTTGGAAAGGTGTTTGGGGCTGTATGAAGGAGGATAGGCAGGTGTTCGGGGTATATGGGAGGATGTATGAGGAGGGGGGATATGAGGTATGTGGGGGATGTGAAGGTGTTGTCAGGTGTGTGAGAGGGTCTTAATGTGGTATATTCTCTAAAGCAAAAGAAAAAAATTAGTAGAGTGAAAAATGTCTGACGTATAAGAAAACCTTCTATACCATAAATGCCTATTAGTCATTGTGATTAGCATAACATTATATTAAGTATTGGCCTGTTTTTTCCTCTCTTTAATATTCTACTTGGTCATCTTTACTTGTTATTAATTTAATAAAAAATGCTACTTTCAATCTGAAATAACTCTGTGTATCTGCCCTTTTTTGATTTAGTCTTTGGGTGAAGTATACCTTGCCAGAATGCTGAATTTAACATGCCACTTCTGATTTTTCTTGTTAGAGTGTTTGAGTCTTGAGAGCAGATGTCACATTTCGTACAATTCTTTGGCCTGTCTAGTACCCTGTGGGCTGCCCAGTATGGAGTTGGCACTAAATATTGGAGATCTATGCGTTAACCCTTACGTCTTCAGGCTTGGTAACCTATAAAGTCAGTATGCAGTAACTCTGAATATCATAGATAATTGTCGTGAGTCTTTTAGTTGCCAGAACTGTTTACCCTGATTTATCTCATTTCATTCTCCTGTTTAATCCACTGACTATATCGTGAAGACGACCCCATTTTTCCTTCTTCCCTTTTAATGAGTTTCCTTTTTCATTACTTCTCAGTACAGACTGCTTTCTGCATATGTGCCATTCTTTTCCCTGAGTACCCTCTTCCTTCTTTATATACTTCTTTTTATACTTTCCAAATATAGCTAGAATCTTTTTCATATACTGCTTCTATGAAGCCTTTTTTAATTAATCTTTTTTATCCCTTTTAGTCTTTCTTCACATTCCTCATGTATTTTGTTTGCCAATAAGCTATAAATTATTTTCAATAAATTTCTAAATTCTTGATATGTTTGATATTCAGAATGAATTGCAGATTCCCCAAGGGCAGAAAAAGACTCTTCTATTTCTTTTGGTGTGTTTCCATAATGTTTTGCATATTCTGAGCATTTAGATATGGTTATTGTTACAAGCTCAGTCTCCTCTCCTGTGCCCAGAGCTCATGTGTGGAAAGGTGCCTGCCCTGCTATATTAAAAGTCCTCTGGTTCTCAGACTTGATTTTTTTTTTTTTAAATAATATACATTTGCTAGGAAGAAATTGTTTTTCCTTTCTCTTTGTCAATGTTGAGTAAATGCCAATGAGTTAATATATTAATACTACTTAAATTAGTAGTTGAATACGCTTTATTCTGCACTTAGCTCCTGCTAATAATTTTCTTTGCATTTTAATACCTAAATTCTAAGAACCCGAAGGGACATCAAGAAATAATTTAATTTGATCTGCTTTTAGGTCGTGGTTTTATTCAAATAAGAAAATTTGCAGAATATCTAGCCTAGATGCCTCTGCATTTATGTAGATGTGATGTATAAAATTGTAAGTACCTTTTTATTATCAGATATATCAATATTTTGTGAAGAAAAAATAAAAAGAAAGAACATGCTATTTTCTGTATGTTCTAGCAAGCAAAAGTGTAGAATAGCTGCTCTTATGCCTTGCACTGCCTTTTCAGTTTCAGTGAAATTGAGCAGATATATATTGAAAAACCCATTGTATGATATTCTGAGGACTAAGTCTCCTTGTTAGCCATCTGTTAAGATTTCATTTTAAAGACAAACTTGCCTTCTAGTCTTTGGGGTCACCTAGAGAGCTACTTAAATTTTCATCTTCTTGCTCTTCTTTTAATTTACATCTTGTTAATTTTTCTGCTCATTCTCTTCTCTTGTTTCCTTCTCCCCTTTGCATTCCTTATGACTTGATTTCATTTGTTTGTTGGTCTTTGGCATGAGTAGAAGAAAAATAATTTGTTGAATGCCTACTGTATTAGAGATTTTTATTTATGAAGATTGCTTGTTCTCTGATGCAAGTTATTTTACCCAACATAGTGACAGACCTGATCACGTATTTTCCATTTTCTCCTTTCAGTTAGCATTGAAAATATGGAGCCCGTGGTTTGATACATATTTACTTTACCACAGCAAAATTTTAATGATTGATAGCTGACTTCTTAAGTGTGTTCCACCTGCCACTTTTGCATCTACCAAAAAAAGTCATACATTATTTTTTCCACATTAGCCATAGTATGTAAAGCCCAATTAAAAGTAAGCCATGCCTTGATGCAAAAAGCTTATTACGTCTTAATGGAAAGTTAGTATCAGGATATTCAATGTGTTGTGTAATTGATTTAAAGCATTGATAGCTTACCTTATGTTGTACTTCATATTTTCAGAATACTTTTCAACAGAAATTTCTCTCTCTTGCCCTTTTTTCAGTCTGGCAGCAACAGACTGCAGTGGTTTTTTTATTTGATGTTTTGGTTTATCACTGCCACTTGTGAAAATTCAAGAAAGTTGTCATTGATGTATTTCTTGGCCCATACAATTAAAGAAGTATTGGCTTGATCGCTTCCTTTGACATACATGTTACTAGATGACCGTGGTAGAAGTCTGTGGTCCCTGAGTCATTTTTGTTGAGCAGGATTTGTGGTAGATGTTTAAATGCATCCTTTCTGAAAATTATGATGATTTTTTTTTCTTAATAACACATCTTTTAACTCCCAGCATTTTATATGCATTTAGTTTTACATATAGATATTTTATGAGTAGAACTTATACTTGTCTTTCTGTAGTTTCCAGTATTTTCTTTTTCCTTTGTTGGAAGTAGCCATTACTTTACCTTCTTGGAGGCACATTTTAAGTACACAGGAGAGAAAGCAATAAGAAAAATTCCAGAAATTACTCCAGAGAGTAATTTCCAAGTACAGAATAAGACTATTTCTAGGGTAGGCAAGGTGGTTTATGTGTTCATTTGTTTGACACTTGCATTGGAGACATTCATGGTAGCTTATAGTTTTCCTTGAAATGTCCACGTATATTATTTGTGATGAGACATCTTTTTAGATTTTTTAATTGGATGAACTAGTTGGTACAGCATTGAGGAAATGGTTGAACAGATAGAGTGGCTGTGTTCTAAGAATGCCTCATATGGCATGGGTTATAATGAGGTCATTGGGACAATCAGTGGAGTGTCTAGAGTGGTGCTACAAAAGAAATGCAATGCAAGCAGCAAATACGAGCCAAAAAATGAAATTTCAGATTTTTTAGTAACCACATTAAATGTTTTTAAAATAAAATTAATTTTAGTAATGTATTTTATGTAACACAGTGTATTCAGAATATCATTTCAACGTATAATCAGTATGAACATGATTAATGTGGGGTTTTTTTGTACTAATTTTTTGGAATCCAGTGTGTATCTTGTACTTATGGCACATCTCAATTCAGATTAGCCACTTTTCTAGGGCTCTGTGACTATACATGGCTAATGACTACTGCATTGGACAGCTAAAGTCTAGAGCATTTAGTGAAATTGTGATGATGCCAGGAAATTGGGGAAAGCATAAGAGGAGCAAATATGAATCTCTAAGGTAGACCTTGTGCAGGGAATTCTATATGAAATGATATCTATATACTTTTGGGAGACAGTCAGAAACTGATGTGAAATGAAACTTTGATGATGGTGAAACCATTTGGAAGATGAGAATGCCAGAGATTCAAAAGAAAATGAAAATAGGAAATGGCAGAACTTGACAATGGTTAATATTCTGTAACAAGGCCAAAATATAATAGTTGGTTATCTTTTTAAGAAAAACATCTTTTTCATCCAAGGGCTTTTTAGCTTAGGTTGTGTCTACATAGCGTGGAGGAGAGAGGTAGTTATTCATGAAACACAAGAGAAACCATTGAGATCAGCAGATAAAATTGATTGCAGAGGAATAATGTGGCTAGCAGGGTGGCATGGAGGATGATATATACTAATATAGTAGAGAGGAAGAGTCTGAGGTAAATGATTGATTTTTATAAACTAAGAACTGGACAAAGTTCTTGGTGACTTAAGAGCAAATGAAAGATTAGGCAGAATACTGTATCAGAATTTATTGCTTTGACAGTGAAATAAGAGGACCTAGTGATAGGGACTTTGGTCACAGTATATAAGTGGTTAAGAGCTCATGCACTTAACTTTAATCCAATCTTGACCACCTAACTATATTTCTTTGCAAGTTACAATTATCCAAGTCTCAGTTTTTTCATCCATAAAATGGGCAGAAACATCTGCTTCATAGAATTACGTGGATTAAATGAGATTATATATGTAGCGACTTTGACTAGTATGACACATCTTCCTGTTATTTCTCTTAGTTTAGGATGTCCAGAGGGGAAAAAAGAGTTACCATCGTGTTTTCTTGGAATACATGTTTATATCACATCTTCTAAGCTGTTACCCGTTAAAGCAGTTTTCAGAGTTCAGCTTAGTGAAATCTCTTGATTAGTAGTGGATGAAATTTCCTTATACATAATTCCTATTAGGTGAAGAAAGAAGTTTCTAAGTCTCATTTTGTGATTGGTGTTGATAACGAAAATGAGGACAGACGTCTGGGATTGAATCTCAGCTCCACCATATAATGACCTAATCACTTCATCTGTGTAGGTCTTAGTAGGACTTGAATTGAGTATTTCTCCAACTGTGGTGTGAGGACCTCTGGCATTAGAATCGTTTTGGTTGTTAGATAAAAATTCAGATTCTTGAGCTTCACCTTAGGGCTGCTGAATCAATCTCTGAGAGTGGAGCCAAGGAAGTTTTATTTAACACTGAAATATAGCTGTTGCATATCACATCCAATTGGAGAGCCACTAGAATGGATGATTCTAAGATCTGATTTGGTTCAAGATGAATCTGCTACTCACTGTATTAATCTAGAGTAGGAGTTGGGTAGGAGTAATAATACCTATTCCTGTTTACAACGTAGGATTGTTGTGGGGATCAAATAAAGTATTTTTAAGTTTGCAAAAGTAGGATTAAGTTAAAAGATATTTGAAGTTTAGACTCCTGTAGATTGTAACATCTAAAGGGCAGTGACTTTTCTGTACTAGGTGAATCTAGGTGGATCATAGTTCCATTAAGTAGTTTTTAATGACAAATTTCCTGTCTACCAAATTATGAGCTTATTTTTATCTCTTTCATCCACATTTAATTTTTTGCTTCTTTTAGTTGTGTAGAGGTGAAACAGGATTATAGACGTTGAAACCAGATGGATATATAATTTGAAATATTAATATCTGTTCTAATTTTTAAATTTAGAGGTTGAGAGTGTGTCAGTATTATAAATTTTTTTCTCACAATCTCTGTAACTCATTAATCATTCAAGGTAGATTGTTCTGTTTAAGGATTATCTGTAATCTACCCATAATACTCTTTTTCCATCAGTTAACCCCTTCTGCTCTCAATTAACGATAAAACCAACCCAGAACAAAAAGCCACCCTACCATGGGTGTACTTTATGGGGATAAAATACAATCTCCCATTTTCTCCATTTCCAGAGAGATATATATGCTCTCTTATTGAGCAGTGTAACTACTTTGTATTCATTACAGTGTTTCATGCTTTAAAAATTTTTGTTTAATCCTACACATAACTAATAGAATCTCTTTTTTCCCCCCATGGAAATAAAAAAGCTGCTTATTAAAAATGCAGAGCCCCAGATAAACAATACACTTAGAGATAATTTCAGTGGGTCTGGAATAGGCCTGGAAGTCAGCATTTTGATGATTTTGATGGAGGTTGTACACTGTGAGAAACGTTGCTCTGTTTCTTATTACCTCCAGAGGCATAAAGATGTGGGTACTGGCTACATAAAATAAATTAGGAATGGTATGCTTCCAGATTGAAATGAACAAATAAATTGTACATCAGAACTCCATGTATGTTGGTGTATGTTTTCCATAGGAACTGAAGATGATATTAGCACAGATGTCAAATGAAGGGACAAACCTACCATCCACAGGTTACAAATGTTTAGTATTACAGAAAACATTTTTATAAAAAGGAAGATCATAGGACACTTAACCTCTCAAAGTTTATGCTTCTCAGCCTTCCCTTTTAGGTTAGCTTCAGGGATCTAGAAACATTACCATCCATTACAGAAAACTGTTAAAGATTATGTGGCACAATAAAGTGGGAAGCAGAAGTAGAATAGACAGTGTATATTTCTGTTAAGAAAAGTACTTATATTAAGAAAAACTATTGAGCTTTATTGTATACGGAGTACTGTGCTCTTGCAAGCATCTTCTACAGCACTAGTGTTCACCTCTTAAAAGCATTAAATGATACTGGCATTCTCTTCATTCCCTTCAGTCCTCAGTTTTTGGTCCTCTTTCCTCTTCCTCACTTAAACAGTCTACTCACTGTTATTCTGTTTTTGTAATTTGTCTCATGTTTTTGACTTCCCTGACTTCTTGCTTTTCTTTTTTATTGTATAGTATAATTACAAAATGAATAAAATAACTTCTAAAAGAAAATTTAAAATATATATCAAAAGTGAGCAAAAAATTTAAATTTGGTTTAATAAAACCCATTTTCTTTATGCCAGTGTTGCTGTTTTTTCTGTTAGGTATTTACCCCCAAATTATGCCTTGAGGCATAGCCATAAATTGCTTATTTATATTTTAAAAATGCTAATATTAAAGGCTGAGATCTTGGCCTGTGTGGCACCTAGGGACATAATTCTCATCAGCCTATCACTGTCATTCACTTCATCAGACTTAAACAAGGGCTTTTAACATCTGTAGATATGTAAGTTCCTCTTGGGCTTTTTCATTGCAGTTGTTTCCTCTTCTTAATTTGTTTTTAAAAAGCAGAAATGTTCTTCATTAGAAATTGGGGCAAGTGGATGAAAGTGATAAACAAGAAGAGGATATGTGAGTTCCACTAGGAATTGGTCTTCAAATTTAGTGGAAGGCCAGGGATTAGAATTGGTGACCCCTGACTCATCTGCCAGCCAGCTGCTTAAATTGAGAGCAGTTCTGATAGATACAGTTGTTCCTTCTGTCCTTTCAACTGCATGTTGTCTCCTTTTCTTCTGTGTGTTGCTCCTGTCCCTTCCCCATGTCCTCAATGCACAGATACGCCACTGAGTTTGAAAAGGGGTAACTGGTAGCCTTATTAGTAAAGATGCTGTGTCTCTCTATTCTTTTACTTTCTTCTACACATGTCTTGATCACAGAATTTTATGCTCTGGGTAGACCTGAACCTGAAAGTTGGACAACTGTGGCCTTACTTAGTTTTTGGCATTCCAAAAGTAACTTTTAATGTGGAGAAAAGTGCCCTATTATTTGAACTTTTTTGAATCCTCTTTTGGTATATTTCAGTGGCCCACTAGTAAGAATTTTTTTGTCTTATGTTTAAATGTTTCACTAATAGAAGACTGGGAACAGTTCCTAATAATTATTATGGTTCTGTGGATCTCTGTTTTTTAAGAAAATGATGGATGTAAACATTTCTCTGTGGAAAGAAACGGGGGAATGACATTCAGGATAGGCTAACAAAAGTCACAACGTTTTTTTCAAGACATTTGTTTTATTAAAACATAAGCAAGGTGCATGCCTTGGCAGCACATATACTAATATTGGAATGATGGAGAAAACAGCATGGCCCCTGGTCAAGGATGCCATACAAATTCATGAAGAACATAAGCAAAGATATATCACCTTCTTTATTTAACTCTTCCACTATTGAATTTAAAGTAAGGAGTTTAACTGTATTCTTTAGTTCTACTTTTCCTGAACAAAAAATTTCCTTGACTCTTTGCTTAGTGAACAGTTTTTCTTGTTTTATTAGTTCACATAGAGAGTAAAACTTATCAGTCATTGATTATTGTTGAAGTAAACATGACTTTTCAAGTGAAAGTTGTATTAGTGAAGTTGATAAAATTTGTAAACTAAATGTGAGTAATAGGCTTTGCAGATGTTTATATGAAAGCTTTCTGTTTCTGTAGGGGGCTAGTCTAGACTATGTTGTCCATGTTCTGTGGCTGTGTCTTATCTATGTTCTGCTGTAACTTTGATCCTTTCTTTAAACTTTACATTTATCATGCTGCTTTTTTTACTCTTTTAAAACTATATTTCTCAATTACTGACTATACAGAGAAATATGAATGCTTATAATAAAAGCTGTTGTCTGTTGTGTGTGATTTTTTTTTTCTGTTAAATTATGAGGGCAAAATCTATAGAGCTACTATTAAAATAATTCTTTGTGATAATTAACATAGGACAGAACTGTCTTTTTGTTAGATTTTAGGCAGTGTTAATATAGCAAGACTATAAAAGTGTCAGAGAAAAATTTTTTATTTTGGTTTACAAGACAGAATTAAGCCGGATTTGGAGGAAATATTTTAAATTGTAAACATGAAAGATTTAGATTAAATATACTTTGGAATATTAAACAAAAACATGTGTGTGAATCTGATTATTCCTGCTACTCCTCTTTGATAGTACTTAATGTAAGCCAGTATCGAAAACAGTTTTGGTGATTGTTGAAAGGTGTTGGGTTGAGGTATTTACCTTTAAAGTGGACAGACATGACTTTCACAAATAAGACTTTTTTTTTTTTTTTTTTTTAATTAAGAGGCCAGGAACTATGAACTGGATTTAGATATTTATCTGATTTAGAATGTTTATCTGAAATTTTTGGTTGCCTTTTCTCTGAGTTTGAGGGGAAGACTGCCCTTGTTTTGTGTTACAGTGACTTAGAGATTTTTAGAGAAAGGTTAAAGTTTTTCCTAGGCTGGGCATGGCAGCGCATACCTGTAATTCCAGCACTTCAGGAGGCTGAGGTTGGTGGATTGCTTGAGCCCAGAAGTTTGAGACTAGCCTGGGCAACATGGCAAAACCCTGTCTCTACAAAAAAATTAGCTGGTATGGTGGCAGCCACCTGTAGTCCCAGCTATTTGGGAGGCTGGGGTGGGAAGATCAATTGAGCCCAGCAGGTTAAGGCTGCAGTGAACTGTTGCCATGCCACTGCACTCCAGCCTGTGTGACAGAAAGAGACCTGTCCAAAAAAAAAAAAAAAAAAAAAGTCTTGTCTCTTTTTGGAGGAAAAGGTAATAGTTATAGAAAAATCATATAAGCTTAACTGATTATTTTAATTTTTTAAGAGTTTAGAGATTAGTATAATAGTTTTTGGGAGTGGACCATATGGTAAATGTATGTTTTTCAAACTTACTAAATGCAATCAAACTGTTTTCAGTTAAGAAGTATTTGCAGATTAGAGATGATATTTTGCTTTTTTCCATTTGATTTCATGAACTGATAACTGTTTTTCAACTTTGCCTTACTCTGTTTTGTGTTGCTATTACAGAATACCTGAGAGGAGGTAATTTATAAAGAACAGAAATTTCTTCTCTTATATTTCTGGAGACTGGGAAGTCCAAGATCAAGGCAAAGGCATCTGGTGTGGGTCTTTTTACTGTGTCCTCACAGGGGAGAGGGCAGAAGGACAAGAGACAGCCCACTCCTTAAAAGCCCTTTTTATAATGGCATTAATCTCTGACCTAAACACCACCCATTAGGCCCCACCTCTCAATACCAGTACATTGGCAGTTAAATTTTCGAAGGGATAAACATTTAAAAACATAGCAAACTTTTTCAAGCATTTTCTCAATGTTTTACTCCACTCCATTATCTCACCTATTAAAAGGAAGTTAGGAATGGGGAGAAAGTGGTAGAAAGAATGTATCAATGCCTGAGATAGTTTGATGTTCAAAGAGTGTCCACTTGTCTGATGTGAGTTGAGGCTAAAGAAGAGCAAAACTGTGGAAAGCCCTGTATGATTTGTTAAAGATTTTGATTTTAAGGCCAAGGGTAGTGGGAAGCTGTTGATTGGCTTTAAGTTGAGATAGTGATTTGATTTTGTTTGCTTTAGTAAATTGACTTCTGGATGAAGAACTGATTGGATGAGATAAAATGGAAGCTGGGAGACCAGTTAAAGAGGCTGTCGCTATAGTCCAGGGAGAGATGTTGGTGACTTGAAGTAATAACCTTCCAGTGATACTCACATTCTTTACAAAACTAACTTAGATTTTCTAATTCTGGTGCTTATGCCTTAAACCTCTTCCCTCATGTTCTTTTTTTTGTTGTTGTTTCAATTATCTATAAATTCTCATTTGACAAGCTAGATAATATGGTTTTATTGTTGTACTGATTAAGAGAGCTAGTGTGAATGGGTGATTTCTTTATGAGCAGTATGAATTCCTTTATACAGGGTTTATTTACTTTGTAACGTATCATTACTACCTACCAACAAGAAGCTGTTATGGTTGCTGCTCTGTATTATCAATCAGTGATGACTAGTAAGCATTTTTTAATTTAAAAAAAAATTTTTATAGCAGATTCTTGCTATGTTGCTTAGGCTGATGTTGAACTCCTGGGCGTAATTCTCACACCTCTGCCTTCCAAAGTGTTGGGATTACAGGCGTGAGCCCCTGTGCCTGGCCCCAGTAAACATTTTTTAATGTCAACTCAGGATACTTCACTCATTTTTAAAATACTTCTTTATTAATCTTTTTATTTTCTAAAGTCAGTTTTAAGACAAAAATCTACTCTTTCCAGAGGTATTAACATTATTTTAAAAGTAATAAAGAACATTGATAAAGATGTATACTTGAAATTCTCTGTCTTTATGATCTTCTGGTTACTTACCTATCATTCCTTCCTTCCTTCTCTCTTACCTTGCAAGATAAATTAAAATAGGCCTTAGTTGAGTTTTAGAAGTATTGAAAGATTTGTGAATTCTTTTACTTTCTACTTTTAGTGTCTTTTGAAAATTGAGCTCATTTTTCTCTTCCTTTCAAGAAGTTAATGATTTCTTAAACTTTGGAATTAGTTTTTTACTATTTCTGCTTAATACCAAGGTGTCAAAGTGCCTGCAACTAGTATGCCAGCATTAGATATTTGTTGAATGCATAAGATGCTGTACCTGTGTGAAAGACATAGTGTCCTCTTAAGATTTCTTGTAGCATGTCACCAGAATAGATTTCAAAGTATCCTGCCCAGGGGTAGAAGGGCTAGAAAGGGTAAAAGTTTCTCATCCTGAAAGGAAATCATTGGGCTCCTATTTTTCCCTTTTTGTTTAATGGAACTCTATTCCTTGTATAATGTTATAAGAAACTTACTTATATTGATTAAAATGAGAAAAAAGCAGGTCTTTTCTTAAAACCGTTTCCCCTACCCCCTTTTTAATTATTAAAAAAGCACAGGGAAGTTGAGGTCTAGAACATTTTCAGGCTTTCTTGGCCTATCCTAGCAAAGCGGTCCTAAATGTGGTCCCAGGTGCTATTTAGTTGAATGATAAATCCGAAGGTTTGTGATTTGCTCTTTTCCTGGTTCCTGTTATTCTATATATACTTTTTGTATTTAGGAAAATGAAGTTTTTTGTTAGTTGATTTTAAAATCAGTGTCTTTGTTCTGGGCTACCAACCAAATAATAACAATTTGAAGTATATTTCTTGCCCACAAGATGTCATTTCTTAAGAGTGTTAGAACAGTTACCTTTAAAGATGAAATACTTCTTTGTTCTGATGCCTTCATATTGTATTTTTTCTGCCTGTACATCAGTGTGTCTGTATCTGTGACTTGAATTTTTTTTTCTTTCCTTTAGGTCTTTTTGGAGAAAACATTATAATGGATGTCTAGTTATTTAGTAATTGAATGCAGGTTAGTTAGCATCCTTTTTTTTCTCCTCCTCTCTAGAAGAAGGTGCGTAGTTTGTGTGTGTGTGTGTGTGTGTGTGTGTGTGTGTGTATTTTAGATTGACAGGGCCTAAAATGTTGCATTGCCAATACATAAATTTTATTTGAAAATTTATTCTTTTTTCATATATCTAACTTGCCTATCAAAAGTCTTAAGTTTGTGAGAGGATAGGAAAAAAAGATGCTAACTAACGTACATTCAATTACTAAACTAAATAACAAAAAGCCCTGTGTACAGTATCTTCTGTATCTAGAGAAAGGTTTAAGAAATGAAGTCCTCTAAAAATATTGTTAATACAAAAATGTACCGTTTGTATTGAACTGGATCTACAATTTAAGTGAATTAAGAAATAAACTATAAAGAATTGTTTTAAAAGGGCAGCTGCTTGTGTCTTTTGTGAAAGGAAATTCTACCATTAGAAATTTGCCACTCTCTTTGGGACTCTAAAACTTTTATGTTGAGGCATTTTAAGACAGAGATTTGAGAAATTGATGGAATTACTCAAATTTTGGTCTGTATCCAGGTAGATGTATATTTATTTGGAGCCATCTATGTGGGGATAATTAGTCATTTAAGTGTTAACAATATCAAAATACATTTTAGGTGCTTGCCTTTGTAATTTGTCAGGAATTAACATTAGAAGCCCTTAAATAAGGCTGGATGCAGTTGCTCAGGACTATAATCCCAGCACTTTGGGAGGCCCAGTGGGACGGATCACTTGAGGTCAGGAGTTCGAGACCAGCCTGGCCAACATGACGAAACCCTGTCTCTACCAAAAATACAAAAATTAGCTGGGTGTGGTAGCAGGCGCCTGTAATCCCAGCCACTTGGGAGTTTGAGGCAGGAGAATCGCTTGAACCTGGGAGGCGGAGGTTGCAGTGAGCTGCTAAGATTGGGCCACTGCACTCCAACCTGAAACCACAGAGTGAGACTCTGTCTCAAAGGAAAACAACAACAACAGAAAGAAGTCCCTAAGTAACTAGTGATTAAATGTTGACTTCCAAGTATTTTTACTCTCCTTCTTACACATGCCACATGCACATTGTGTAATGCCACAACATACAATGTTTATATTTTTAGTTTATTCTGTGCTAGTTGTGCTTTTAGTTTAGTAATAGAAATATATTACTTTAGTTAGATGGATGGAATCTTGTAATGATTTGTCAGACTGATAGTAAGTACTAAGTATGGGATATTACAGAGAAGAGGAAAAAAATTTCTGGGAAGAATGCCAGACAATGTTTGTGTTTTCCTTTAGAAGTGATTGTTCGGTGGTGGGAAGGGGCTTAGTTTAAAAAAAAAAAAAAAAAAACAAAATTAAATTGACAGGGCCTAAAGTGTTGTATGGCCAATGCAGAAATTTTATTTGAAAATTTATTTTCTTTCTTCATTTATCTAACTTGTCTATCAAAAGTCTTTTGGGACATTTTGGACTTTCTGCTAACTTTTGAACAGTGTTACTTTTCATAATGCTTAAAAGCAACCCAGGGCAGCCAAATAGGAGAGGTGACTGCCTCTAGGATGTGTATCAATACAGAAGAAAAAGGCTATCAGAAGACTCAATGTGTTTATAATTGTACGGAAACCAAGTAGTAAAATGAGTTTTTTTTGTTTGTTTGTTTTTTGTTTTTGAGACGGAGTTTTGCTCTTGTTGCTCAGGCTGGAGTGCAATGGCATGATCTCGGCTCACCGCAACCTCTGCCTCTCGGGTTCAAGCAATTCTCCTACCTCAGCCTCCTGAGTAGCTGGAATTACAGGCGTCCACCACCACACCCACCTAATTTTTGTATTTTTAGTAGAGACAGGATTTCACCATGTTGGCCAGGCTGGTCTCGAACTCCTGACCTCAGGTTATCTGCCTGCCTCGGCCTCCCAAAGTGCTAGGATTACAGGCATGAGCCACTGCGCCTGGCAAAATGAGTTTTCAAGTAGGAAAGAAACTACGTAATACACAAAAGTAATACACAAGAATTTTAGATTTTTTTTTTAATACTCATAATCTTGCTTCTTAAAAGTTGAAGCGACATAATTATGAAATAAACTGTTGGTGATTATGGCCTGTTAAATGATTCTATATCAATTGTTATTTAAGGTCATTATGAATTATCAGTTTACCATCTTTTACTGTATTTAAAGCTACTCTTAATACGTATTGTTAATTTTCTTCATTAGCTGGTTTTAAATGACCAAATATTGCTTTGATGGAAATGTTTGTCATGAGGTTTTTATGCTTTGTTTTATTTTTGTTCAGATTTCTCACTCTTAACATTGCTGGTTCCTCAAAGGTGATTTCACATTATCTTCATAGCAAGCAGAAGTGATCCATTTTTACTCTTTCTGTAACAGATTGATGTTTTATTAAAAAGAGGGCCTGCATCTTCCCAAGTAAGATAAAGCACTAAAAAAAACCTTAATGTAGGTAGTGTCTTTTCAGTGTAATTGACACTTTTAGGTTGGATTTAGTACGAACTAGTAGGAACTACTGTGTGCATGTTTGTTTCCTTAATCTGTCTATTTCAGGAGCTCTGTTCTGACTTTGAGAATTTACCTTTTACCTCTTATTCTTCTAAATTTCTGCCTGATTTTGGTTTTTGTGCATTCAAAAAAATAGCCTATAAATTCTGATTCAAGTATTGGCCTCTAGCTGCAGTCACCATTATGCCTTCTCCCCGCAAAGAAGAACATCTAATATTAGAAATCTGTTTTGCACAGTCTCGGTAAAACTTGTACTTACTTGTACCTGTTTTGATGTAATTCATCTTATGAGTTAGGGCCAGAGAACTGCGTAGAACTATTTTGATCTGAAAACCTGGGCATTTGTAGATACTCTACACATTTTGTAGCTGTAGGCAAAAATAATTTTCTGTTGTGTGTTAGGTATCTTTGAAGATATCTAACTTATTCTGGGCAATATACAGTATATGTTTCGTGATAGTAAGACTAAAATATTGGAAAAAAATTACCAATGAAGTGAAACATAGGATAAGTATGTACAGAAGCAAGCTTTGTTTTCTCAGAAGTTTGTAAGATAAAACATTTAGAAACAGCTAACTACCCAACCCAATAAACCAAATCATTTTTATCTTTTGCTTTCTTATGCTTAGGGAAAACAAATAAGGGACTGTGAAAAGCAAAACGTTCTTCTGTGTATTCTAATTTGACAATCCTTTTAATACCTGTGGCCATTTAATCAGCATAGATATTGTATACCTCTTGTTTTTCTTTATATTTATTTATATATACATTTATTTATATTTATTTATTTATAGTGTCCTGAGTTTTGTTCTGTTCCAACACAGTTTACTCATTAATCTTTAAAATACTACCTCTATTCTTTTAATGACTTCGAAACCTCTCCTGGCTATACCCAATACTACAGAATATAGAATGCTCTAGTCCAGTGAGGGCAGTCTTGTCAAACACTCTGGTTATTCACAACCCTGTTTTTTGGTCTTCATCTTCCCTACCTCTGTTCAACTTATAGTTCTGTGTCTCCTTAGTAGCCCTGCTTTAGTTTCATTTTCTCTGTAAAGCCCTCTTTTTTCTTACTATTCTAGGCCTTGTGAATTGTTGATTTAGTGCAAATTTAACTGAATTCCTATACTGTGCTAGGCACTGATGATACTTCATCTGTATATGTCCAGTATTAAGCAAAGTTTTCTCTAAAAAAAAATTTCTAAAAAAAAAAAGTCATCTTATATTTGAATCCTTACAAAGTTTTTCATATTTTGAGCTCTCTCTCAATTATTTTGAATAGAAGTATAGTATTTGGAGAAGATAGATGAGCTTGAAATGATGCCAGTCAGTACTAGTTTTAAAAGTCTGTAGAGGTTTCCTGAGGGAATAGATATAAGGGTATAGTAAAAAGTTTAAACAAATTAGAAATTGTTTGTGGGCAGGGAGTTAACACTCTTATAATTTGTTGTGAAAAAAGCCTTTAAAATCACTTTTAAAAGAGATATGTAAGAAGTTACATTGTGAAGATCATAGTATGTACCTGTAGAACAATTAAAAAACCAACCATCTTAAAATCATGTGAATGGGTATTTGTGGCTTCGAAAAACATTTTCAATGATGGTATTATGACTTCCAAAATTATTTTTTCTCAGAACGACTTAAATGGAAGTAAAGATTATTTACTTCATGATACTTACAGATTTCTCAGAAAGTAATGAATGATACTTCTGGAAGATGTAGGTAAAGTTTGAATAAAGTTATTTTGTAAAATTTATGTGCTTTGTGATTTTAAAACATTCATAAGACTAAATTAATAAAATTATATATTGGACTGTGTGATATACATGGAAAGGTTTGTATATTTCAAATTGGTAAAAATTTAAAAAAAGAACTTTTTATTGGGGAAAATTGGGAAATCTTTTGTGTTGAGGTTTGCCTGATACTCATTTATTTATGGTAGCTTGCAAATTTCTGGGCAGTAGGATGATGATTAAGCATAGTGAGAGAGTGTTAAATAATACTTACTGAACTAATAAAATTCTGTATACATTTACTTATTGATGCCACGAAAGATTATACTATACCAGAATTTTCCAATTACCTAAAATTCTTTTGTGTAGTGTTTTTAATACTTTAAAAAATTTATACTGTGAGATGTTTTGGATTAAAACCATCATTCAATTTAATCCACCTTCTGTAGCTGATTCCTTGGACTTGTGGTTTGTCACCACAGTGGCAGGAGTAATGACATGTGAAAGGGAAACAAGAATTGCTTTGTAAGTTGGATTTATTACATTTGAAACTTCATTAACTCTTCCCAGAGAACTAAGTTGCCTGTGGTAGGCACAAGTGTTGGAAAGAGATTGTTTCATACCTCTTTATACTATATCTCAATGAGTTTTTGATGGTTTCAGACAGCATTAGAATATTTTTCCAGAAATTCCTCAAATTTGTAAGTTCCCAGAACAATTCTTATTTTTCTGCTTAACATTGGTTGCATACATAGGAGAATTGTGATAGGTGAGCTAGTCACAGGGCTGTGAAAGACATTGTCATCTTAATCAGAAAAAAGTGTAGTGAAATTGATAATTGTAAAAGATTTGAATTTCATCCACCTGTTTCAAAGAGTAGAGGGAAAACAGTAGTAGTTGGTTGGTTTTTATTCAATTGTTGTAATGTGTTTTTGCATTTTATCATTCGTTAAGTACTGTTTGTGTTTAGAACTCAAGTAAGATGGATAGTCTTAGACCCTAGTGGCATTCTTTTTTTTTTTCTTTTTGGAACATTTGTTTTACATTGATTTAATTCAAAGCTGCAGACCACAAAAACTCCTTAATGCCAATGATAAAATTGTTAGATATTTCATCATACTGAGAATGCCACATTCTAAGCAACTATAACTGTACTCTACAAGAAGACAAGGCTGAGTGCTTGGCTCACACCTGTAATCCAGCACTTTGGGAGTCAGAGGCAGGAAGATCTCTTGAGGCCAGGAGTTCAAGACCAGTCTGGGCAAAATAGCAAGACCTTATCTATACAAAAAAAATAAAAATAATTAGCAATGTGTGGTGGCACATACCTGTTGTCCTAGTTACTTAGGAGGCTGAGGCAGGAGGATCGCTTGAGCCCAGGAGCTCAAGGCTATAGTAGGCTGTGATTGCACCAATGCATTCCAGCCTGGGCTATAGAGTGAGATCTTGTCTCAAAAAAAAAAAAAAAAAAAAAAAGAGAGAAAAAGAAAATAAAGTTTAAAGAAGGGAAAGTAGTGAAAATGTGATTAAAGAATGTAATAGATGAAAGAGTTTAGAAAAAAAATGTTTAATTTTATGTTAAGCTACATCA
This sequence comes from Mandrillus leucophaeus, assembly GCF_000951045.1. NCBI lineage: Eukaryota > Metazoa > Chordata > Mammalia > Primates > Cercopithecidae > Mandrillus > Mandrillus leucophaeus. The sequence goes on from NW_012109586.1 coordinate 1,223,863, forward strand.
AGATATTTTTTGATTGACTACATCTATTTGACAATTTACCAAATATTAATTGAATGCCTTCTGAGTTTCAAGAATTGTGCTAGATGTTAGGGATTCAGTCATGAAAATATTACACCATTTGCTTGCAAGAAACTGACAGTCTGGTGAAGGACATGCCATTCTATCACCACCTTCTATCTTCTAATAAAGACATGTCAGTTTAGGTCATTCTAACTCATATATCTTCTCTGGTCCTTAAATCAGGTGTCCATCTTTATTTTTATAAAAAATTAATTTTTAATTGACAAATAAGAATTGTGTATGTTTATTATCAACATGGTTTGAAATATGTATATGTTGTGGGATGGCTAAATCAAACAAATTAACATATGTATTACCTCATATATGCAGTACTTATTTTTTATGGTGAGAACACTTAAAATCTAACCCCAGTGGAATTCTCACATGTAGAAGAACGTATATAGATAACTGATTTAAAAATCAGTGAGTAAATATAAAACAGTTACATTGGATTGCAGGAAGTGTGCACTTTGGGAGAAGGAGGAGTCCTGATTATAAGATTTTTAGGATTTTATTATGCATACCTTGAGAAAACTTGGAAATTGTCACCATATGAGAGGTTTGCCTGGGAGGCTTTCTACAAGGGCTGGGCTTTCCGGAACTACTGGAATAATAGAGTGAGAACATTCAAAATGTATTTGCCTGAACCATGTCTGACTGCTCCAGCTCCATTTATTGGAAAAGCTATCCCTTTTCCATTGAATTGCCTTAGCTTATTTGTCAAAAACAAATTAGACATATTTGTGTGTGGTTCTCTTTCTGGGTCCTGTATCTTTTTCACTGATCTATGTTTCTGTCCCTCTGTCAGTACCTTGCTGTCTTTATTATTGCAGCTACACTGTAAACCTTAACGTCGGGAAAGTGGGGAGTGATTTCTCCCACTTTATTATTATTTTTCAAAAAAGTTTAGAATATACTTGTTTATATCTACAGTGAAACTTGCTGAGATTTTGATATGAATCACATTACACCTATATATCAATTTAGGGAGAATTGACATCTTTACGTTCAGTCTTCCAATCCATGAACAGTTTGTCTTTCCAAATGTTTAGGTTTTATTTGACTTCTTTCATCAGCATTTTAAAATTTTAATCATAGGGATCCTATACATGTTTTGTTAAATTATACCTCAGGATTTTATTTTTCTTCGGAGCAACCGTAACTGGTATTGCATTTTTAATTTTAGTTTCACTTGTTCATTGTCACCAAATACAAATGCAATTGATTTTTGTGTCTTGTTCATCTATCCCGTGACCTTACTTAATTCACTTATTAGTTCGGGGCTGGGGCTGCTGCTGCTGCTGCTTTTTTTTTTTTTTTAAGATTCCTTCGGAATTCCTCCATATACCAGCATGTCGTCTGCAAATAGAGATGGTTTTATTTTTTCTTTTCTAGACAGTAAGCCCTTAAGTTCTTTTCCTTGCCTTATTGTAGTAGTTACAACTTGCAGTACTGTGTTTCAGTTCCGTGTTAGAGTGGTGAGAGTGAAATTGTTGACTTGTTTCTGAGCTCACTGAAAACATTTGTTCTTTCACCGTTAAGTATGACGTCATCAACTGTAGGTTTTTTGGTAGGTGCTTTTTATGACATTAAGTTCCATTCTATTCCTAGTGTACTGATAGTTTTTTTAAAAATTATTATGAATGGTATTCAATTTTATCTAATGTTTTTTCTGCAACCACTGATATGACCATATGATTTTTCACGTTTAGTCTGTTGATTTGTTAGACTGTGTGGTTGATTTTTGAATCTTGAGACAGCCATGTATGTCTGGAGAAGATCCCACTTTGCTGTGATATAATACTTTTTCTTTTTAAAAATATATTGTTGGATTCTCTTTGCTAAAATATTGTCTAGGACTTTTGCACTTGGATTAATGAGAGATACTGGTCTGTGTTTTTCTTTTGGTGCTTTGTTTTTGGTACCGAGCTAATACTAGTCTCATAAAATGAGTTGGGAAGTCTCTTTTATTTCTGGAAGAGGTAGTATAAAATTGGTGTTGATATATTAATCGTGTTTTTAAAAAACAAAACTTGAATTGTCCTCAGATACGGTTGCTTGAGGTGGAAAGTTTCTCATAGAAGTAGACTTCTGGCCAGGTGCGGTGGTGGCTTACACCTGTAATCCCAGCACTTGGGGAGGCCAAGGCGGGCGGATCGTGAGGTCAGGAGATTGAGACCATCCTGTTTAACACGGTGAAACCCCATCTCTACTAAAAATACAAAAAAATATTAGCCAGACTTGGTGGCGGGTGCCTGTAGTCCCAGCTACTTGGGAGGCTGAGGCAGGAGAATGGTGTGAACCCGGGAGGCGGAGGTTGCAGTGAGCCGAGATCGCGCCACTGCACTCCAGCCTGGGCGACAGAGTGAGACTCCGTCTCAAAAAAAAAAAGAAGTAGACTTTTGCAGAGTTATGGAAAACATTCTACCAAATTTCAGATTCTGTGTATTGATATATTTTTTTAATGGTAGGAAGAATGAAGCAGTCGGTACTAGTCATTAAATCATAAGCAGTATGTTGAATATAGAACTATTAGATAAATTAACTCATACTAGATTATGTGATTAGACTTACTGATTTACTGTAACTAAACAGTGTGAATTACGGTTCTGGAAAAGAATTTGGAAATTGAATCAATCTGCTTGATTTTATAGATGTGGAAACAAGGTAGTGAGGGATTTGGTACCTTGTCCAAGGTCACAGTTTGTGAAATAGATTCCAGATTCAGGCCACGGTCTATTAAGCCAGTGGATTTTACCTAGGGAGGAACATTAGATTACCAGTGGGTCCTTCCAGAAAAACAAAAACAACAAAAAACTCCACACATGGGCATATACTATATTCTGTATACGTAGAAGTAGCAGCCCTTCTTTTATAGAATATAGTTGAGACAAATTACCAGAGGAGTTTGCAGTGTGTCAGTTCATGCTGTTTTTTCTTCCATAGTTGAGAGGAAGTCCATGGCACAATTAGTATAGTGTGTGTGTGTGTGTGTGTGTATGTGTGTATACACATACGTGTACTCTCTATATAGTAGCGTGTATATATGTAGTGTGTGTATGTGTATATTTATATATATACTCAAAATAAACTTTTCACCTGCCCATTCCCAGGACCTACATAATGGCACTCAGATATCTGAATGTGAGAAAATATAGAGGGGATTGTGATGCACATCATTGGTTAAGAACTGCTGTACTAAACCCTGCCTGCAAACCTTTTATGCTTATATCTTTTGAAAATGTCAATAGTAACTACTTAGAGTTACTTTGATAGAATAAACCTATGGGTAGAGATTTGAAGTTTCAGAAAGTTTTAAATTGGGAGATGTCGTTAAAATTTAATATACGTAAATAACCGTGCCATCCTTTTTAGAACTATACCTTTAAAGTTGTAATGTAAGCTTAAGAATATAAAAATACATATAATTTACTTATTTTTATAATCATTATGTTACTATATTGAGTTCTTTTAGAGACTTAATGGGATAGAGACTGATTGCAGAATCAGCTTGAGGAGGGGTGGGGAAATTGTCACAGCATTCCCCTTAAGCCATTTTCTTTCTACTTATGAAAAATATCACTCTAGTTTAGATGTAGAAAACCATCCTGAATCCTATTTACCTTTAAAAAATAGTGGAAATATCTTTTTATTAAGTAAAATGGCCCTTTGTTTATCTTTTATGTAGACTAGGATGGCAAATACAAGACACTAATGCTGCTCCCCTTCCCTTCCAATACTGTAAAATCCTCTCCAAAAATATTCTCACAATCTTCCGTGGTGTAATGCCCCAGGCAGCCATTATTAATGCTGATTGCAATCGACACCGAAGGTAAAACCTATTTGGCATTTTTGCTCTGGGCAGTGTTCAATTTTTTTGTCAGTTTTGTTTAGTTTTAGGGGTGTTCCTATGCCTGAGTGGGATTCTTCTTTTGGAAACTGGAAATAGTTGCATAGTGGTTTTTAACATGAATGAAATAGGTGATAATTCACAGAGCCCCCTTTCCCAACAAAATAAACAAAAGTTAGGTTAGACAGACTATTGGGATTAGGACGTTGTTTTAAGCCAGGAGGTAGCAGACTGCACAACCTATGGGCCAAATCCATCTTGGAGCTAAGAATGATTTTTATATTTTTGGATGGTAGCAAAAAAAGAAGTCCAGAAAAAACGAATAATATTTTGTGAGTTGTAAAAACTACATGAAATCCAATTTTCAGTATCCATAAATAAAGTTTTAATGCAACATAATCATGTTCATTCACGTATTGTCCATGGATGCTTTTGTGCTACAAGGGCAGAGTTAAGTAGTTGTGGCAGACCACATGGCCTGTAAAGCCTGAAATATTTACTGTCTGGAGCTTTACATAAAAAAATTGCCATCCCTGTTTTAAGACAACAATGGGGCATTGAATATTGCTTTTGTATTATTTGGTAAAGGAAGAAACTTACATTGCTCATATTTTCAACACGTTTCTGAAAATAATTTAGAAAGTGCCTATTGTTTGCATACAGGTAAGTGGCGGTAGCAGCCTTTTTTCTTTCTTTCTTTCTTTTTTTTTTTTTTGAGACAGTCTCTTTCTGTTGCCCAGGCTGGCGTGCAGTGGCACGATCTCGGCTCACTGCAGCCTCCACCTCCTGGGTTCAAGGGGTTCTTCTGCCTCAGCCTCCTGAGTAGCTGGGATCACAGGTGTGCGCCACCATGCCCAGCTAATTTTTGTATTTTTAACAGAGAAGGGGTTTCACCATGTTGGCCAGGCTGGTTTTGAACTCCTGACCTCATTATCCGCCTGCCTTGGCCTCCCAAAGTGCCAGGATTACAGGAGTGAGCCACCATGCTGGGCCTATTCTTTTATACACAGTTGAGGTGGAGTTACCAGAACATAGTTTGCACTGTCAGTTCATGCTATAATTTCTTCCACAGTTGAGAGGAAGTCCATGGCACCATTACTGCCCACAAATACTGGCAACTTATAACTACATTGCTGTGCTAGTATATTGTAGAACTACTGTTCTCAAACTTTTTAGTCTCAGGACTTCTTTAGAGCTCTTAAAAATTAAGACCCCAAAACTTCAAAAAAATATGAGTGATATATATCAATATTTACCATATCAGAAATTAAAGAAAATGTTTAAATATTAACTTATTTAAAATAACAGTAATCCGTTATGTTAGTAAAGAACAAGTTTTTATGAAAAATATTTTCCGAAACAAAATAATTAGTAGAATTTTTACAATCTCTTAATGATTGTCGTAGTAGAAGAAAACTGGATTATTGTATCTGTTTCTCCATTCAGTTTGTTGTGATATGTTATTTTGATTGAAGCATATGAAGGAAATCTGGTCATACACAGATACATAGTTAGAAAAAAAGTAAGAGTGTTTTAATAATGTTTTTTAAGATATGGGTGTGTTTCTTTGATATCATACCATAACTCAAGATATGGCAGTTCTTTTCTATTGTTTTTTTTGAAGTCAATTTTATTTACATAGAATAAAATGTGCTTTTTTAGATATACAATTCCATAAGTTTTGATGAGAATATATGAAACATACATATTATACAATCATAATACACCCCAGTCAAGGCGTGGTGTTCCCATTTCCTTCATCCCACAAAGTTTCCTCATGCCCTTTTGTAATCACCTCCCTTTCCCTCACTCCCAGCTTCTGGCAATCTCTGAGCTGATTTCTGTCCCTATATTTGTGCCTTTTCCAGAATATCGTGTAAATGGAATCCTACAGGGCAGCCTTTTGAGTGTGTCTGCTTTCACTTAGCATAATGTTTGAGATTCATCCATTTTGTTGTAGGTATCACTAGTTCATTCCTTTATTATTGTATGGATGTTTGCTTATCTATTCATCATTGATGGACGTCGGAGTGTTTTTAGTTTTCGGAGATTATCAGTAAAGCCACTGTGAACAGTCATGTACAGATTTTTACATGGACTTACGTTTTTATCTCTTACGTGGGTATCTACACGTGTGATTGCTGGGTAGTAGGGCAGGTGTGTGTTTTAACTTTAAGAAGCTGTAAAGTTGTTTTCCAAAGTGGCTGGGCCATTTTGCTCTACCACCACTAATATGTGAAAGTTCTAGTTGCTCACATGTTCAGCAATACTTGATATTGTCCATTTGTGTTTTTGTTTTGTTTTAGTCATTCGAATTAGTGTTAGTATTTCATTGTAGTTTTAGTTTGCTTTTCCCTGATGATTCATAATATTGAGTAGCTTTTTTCAAAAAAAAATTTTTATTCTTTACTCTTTGGCAAAGGACCTATTTGAATATTTTGCCCATTTAAATAATTGGACAGTGTTTTTTCCTGTGATTGACTTGTAAGAGGCTTTATATTTTCTGAGTATCAGTCCTTTTTTAGAAATGTGTTTTGCAAGTATTTTCTTCCAGTCTGGGACTTTTTTCGTCCCCTTAGCCTTCAAAGAGTAGAAGTTTTCATTTTAGTGAGATTCAGTTTATCAGTTCTTTCTTTTGTAGGTCATATGTGTTGTTCTAAGAAATCTTTGATAATTCAAGGTCACAAAGATTTTTCATTTTTTCTTTTGAAAGTTTAATAGTTTTAGGTATTATTTTAGGTCTGTGATATGTTTAGAATTAATTTTTGTATATGGCGTGATATATGGGTTGAAGCTTTTTGTTTTTTCTTTCTGCATATGGATATTCAGTTGCTCCAGCATCTGTGGTTGCCATGACTATCATTTTTCTATTGAATTACCTTGACATCTTTTCTCTATATCAATTGACCATTTATATGTGGGACTATTTCTGGATTCTCTGTTCTGTCCCATTGATACATGTATCTGTCTTTTCACTATAACCATACTGTTTTTATTCCTGAAGTTTTATAGTAAGTCTTAAAATCAGTAAGTATGAATTCTCCTTTATACTTTTTCAGAATTATTTTGGGTATTCCAGTTTTCTTGTTTTTCAGGTAAGGCAAGACATAATTTTGTAAATGCTAGTTGCAGTGGGGAAGTTGAAACCATTGATGAACTTTTCGTCTTTTGTAACATTAAAATCTGCTTTGTCATGCACATTGAGTGAATTTTTTTTAAACCCATGAATACTTTTGTAATATCACGATTTATTTGGAAAATATTGTTTCTCTGAATTATGTAGACTTTCTGAATACTGTCACATTTCATTATTCAATATTTAAAAGTCACATTTATTAATATCACCACTGATCTCATCAGAAAATTCTTTGACTATTGGAAAGGTTGACACCATCGCCTACTGCTGATGGTAGTAGATAAAAATTTTCAAAATTTTAATTTTTGCTTGAAAACTTAAATTTTATCATTGGAAATGCATACTTGTTAGTTGCTTTTCTTGGAGTCACAGGTTCACTTGGTTTACTTTTGAGAACATGCCTGTCAGATACCCAAGTCTAAACAGCCATAGTTTGTTAGTTTACAATTCAGTCATACGTGGGCTTTTTCTTGAGGCAGCCATTGTATAGTTGATCCTTGAATAACAAGGGTCTTAATTGTGTCAGTCTACACATATGTGGATTTTTTTCAATAAATATGTTGAAAAAGGCTTTGGAGATTTGGGACAATTTGAAAAAACTCACAAATGAACTTTGTAGCCTAGAAGTATTGAAAGAATTAAGAAAAAGTTAGATATATGTCATGAATGCATAAAATATATGTATAAACCAGTCTTTTATCATTTACTACCATAAAATATACACAAATCTATTATAAAAAGTTAAAATGTATCAAAAAACTTACACACACACACACACACACACACACACACACACTTACAGACCATATATGGCACAGTTTGCAGTTGAGAGAATTGTAAATAAATGTAAAGATACAGTATTAAATTATAATTGCATAAAATTAACTATAGTACACACTGTACTACTGTAATAATTTCATAGCCGCCTCCTGTTGCTGTTGCGGTGAGCTCAAGTGTTGCGAATATCTACTTAAAACACCATATGATGCTAATCATCTCAGCTTGAGCAGTTTGTCTCTCCAGTAAATTGTATATCGCAGTCAAAAGTGATCTCTTGCGGTTCTAGCATATTTTTCATTGTGTTTAGCGCAATACCGTGAACCTTGAATAACACCATGGGACCCATACAGAGTGCCACTGGTGATATTGGAATTGATCCTAAGAAGAGAAAAGTCTTGACATTACAAGAAAAAGTGGAATTGTTTGATACATACCATAGATTGAGGTCTGCAGCTGTGGTTGCCATTTATGATTTATTTTGTGAACAGAAGACATAAACTTATGGTATTGATAAATATAGTTCAGTACTGTAAATGTATTTTATGATTTATTTTGTGAACAGAAGATGTAAACTTATGGTCTCGATAAGCACAGTTCAGTACTGTAAATGTATTTTCTCTTCCTTATTTTTAAAATAACCTTGTCTTTTCTTTAGCTTTAGTGTAAGAATATAGTATATAATATTATAACATAGATAGTATGTGTTAATCAACTGTTGATGCTATTGGTAAAGCGCCTGGTTAACGGTAGTCTATTGGGAAAGTTTTTGGGGAGTCACAAGTTACACACTGATTTTTGTTTGTGTGCAAAGTCGGTGGTCCTTACTCCTGAGTTGTTGGGGGTCAGCTGTATTCACTATGCAGCAGAGTTATGTTTGCTTGGTTTTTGTCCCATACAATATTAAAAAGTAGTCTGCTCGAGGGCCAAGGTTTAATAAAATTAATAATTTCGGTGGCTTTTCATCAAGGACATTCTCAAGTGAAGTGAAACTGGTGTTCAGAGAAATATTGTAATATGTATGGTTATTTCCTATTATATAATGGCGATTTTTATATTTAAAGTACAGGGATTAACCTGTAAACCTAAACCCAAAGTTATAAGTGGGAAGACAGTAAATTATTGACACTTTAGGAATACCTGAAGTTGCTATCTTGGGAAACAGTCTTTTATTTTAAGAGCTAATGTGGTTATATTGTTGTTTTTATTATCTTATAGGTGCTATACTTGGTAGATCAGAAACTCAGGAGTGTCTTTTCTTTAATGCTAATTGGGAAAAAGACAGAACCAATCAAACTGGTGTTGAACCGTGTTATGGTGACAAAGATAAACGGCGACATTGTTTTGCTACCTGGAAGAATATTTCTGGGTCCATTGAAATAGTGAAACAAGGTTGTTGGCTGGATGATATCAACTGCTATGACAGGTAAGAATGCATTTAAGATTTTATGGTAGTACTGAGTAATTTTCATCCTTCCCCCCTTTTTGAAAGGGGAAAGATCAGTGCATGAATTTTCCCTTAAATGTGTCTTGCTTTTTTAAAAATGGGAGTATAAAGAATATTATAACATGCTCTAATGACAGTATATTTTAAAGTAATAAAATAAACATGTCATATTTATGTTTTATCTTTGATATATTTTGAATAATCTACCAGGTAGTGAGAACTCTGAAATAAAAACCATTTTCCCCAATGTTGTTAGGATTATAAACTTTTAAAATGCTAGTTTTTTAAGGAAGACATTTAAAAAATTACTTTAAAAGAGTTTATCTGTTGAAAATCTATCCTCAAGAAGAATAAAACTTAATCATGTGTTTAATTTTCTTTCAGTTTCCTTCTTTATGTATCTGGAAGAAATTTATCTTTCTACATTTTTTTCCTTTTTTTTTCTTGCAAAGTAGGCCCTTCGCTCTTTACCCTAGGAGACTTTTTTTTTTTTTCGGAGATGAAGTTTTGCTCTTGTTGCCCAGGCTGGGGTGCAATGGTGCAATCTTAGCTCACCGCGACCTTTGCCTCCCGGATTCAAGTGATTCTCCTGCCTCAGACTCCCAAGCAGCTGGTATTACAGGCATCCGCCACCATGCCCGGCTAGTTGTGTATTTTTAGTAGAGACAGGGTTTCTCCATGTTGGTCAGGCAGGTCTCGCACTCCTGATCTCAGGTTATCCACCTGCCTCGGCCTCCCAAAGTGCCGGGATTACAGATGTGAGCCACCATGCGTGGTCTACCCCAAGAGACTTTTTAACTTGACGTTCAAAATTTCATCAGAACTAACACAGTCCTCAAACTACATACTTGTTTAAATTGCTTTACTCTGTACTGGAAGTAAAATACAGTGGTCATGTTACTGACTGCCTGTGATCTTTCTGTATGGCGTCCCATAGCAGTTAGGGTGATCCGTTCACTGCCTGGGCCACAGGATTTCTGCTGTGGGTAGGTGCTGAAGACAGGCAGAAGCTGTAAAGTCCCAGATAAACAGACGTTTTGGAGCCAGAGAGTACTGCTGTATACAGTGAACACTAGATACTTCTGGATCACTTTTGGGAGCCTCAGTTGATAACCTGGAATCTGTGTTTGATTAGCTATATGTGACTAAGAGCAAAATGCATTGAATAAGCCCTTGAAAATTAGATTAACTACACTTTTCATGAGAAATTACAACACAGTCATTTAGATTTAGATATATATTTCGTATTTAGGATGTCCTTCTAAGTATGTGAATTTTCCAGGGATTATTTCTATGTACTTATATGTTTTAGCTGCATTTCTGATTATCAACCTCTACTAACAGAAGTGGTCGAGTGATATGTGCTGTTATGAAAGGTAAACAGGAAGAAATTGGGGAAAAAAGTTTGGGAATCATCTTTATCCCAAACTGTTTTTTATCATTTAGTTGGAATCAGGGATTCCTATTCTTTTTTGTAGTAGAAAACGACTTTGCTCTTTACCTAAAGACAATACTCCAGCTATGTGAGACTCGATAGTGCCGAAAAGAGTAGTGAGCCGTTTTCACTGGAGTCTGCAAGTGTGTTATTCATTGCAAATACTTGCTCTTGGAATGGTAATTAGTATACTACCTTTGTGTCTGGAGGTTAAATGCTAATTTTAAACTATAAAATTTTTGTTTTTATACTCTAAATTTGATTGAAAACAAATAGTAGTGAGAAATAAGAGGAAAAGAAGATTGAAGAATTGTCAAAGTGTGGAAGAAAAGAAAATGATAAAAGAAGAATGAAATTGAATGGTGAAAAGTAACTTTATTGAATTAATTAGGCTAAGTAATCATGTTAATCTGTTGTAATTTGAGACATGATTTTAAATATCAGTTTTTAAATTTATATATTTCTCTTTATAAATTGTTAACATTTAGCTTTCATTCGTCTTTAAAAACCTCCTGCCAAATAGATGTTGATGTTGAGTATATTTTAGTTTGATTTTGTTAAACCTCCTATCTCCCTGAAATTTCTTCAGCTTTTCACTTAAGAATTAAATTCTACATTATTATTCTGACAACTATCAGAAAAGTTCAGTTTGTTTTTAAGATACACTGTAAGTTCATCTGATGTTGATTTTTTTTAAATAGGTTTAGCTGTTTATTAGTGGGTGATTAGGATTTGTTCTAAAGGCTAAATCCAGGTCTTTTCATGACTTAAGCTCCTATGTAGAAGGCTACTTTATTTTTATTTTTTTGGTGTAATTCTAATCAGTTTGAGTTAGTAGGTGCTATGTAATTATTGTTACATGTTTTTTTTCTACTTACTGCTCATCTCAACCCTGTTCATTACATTCAGGGAATTTAAATCTACACTCTAAAAAACAATGACAGTATTAATTCCTCAGCCTAGTTGGGGTTTCTGATGTGGAAATGTTTCACCCATGAGATATGAGCTTTTATCATTTAGCATGTGTATATGTATTTATATGTATACATACACAGTTTTATATATAGTTTTCAGTTTTTGTATTCACAAAATGGGAACGCTATATTTCCTGTGAGCAAAAGCGCTCTTAGACCAAATTGTCTCATTGACTTTATGTCCTCTTCAAGCTTTTCTAATAATTAAAAAAATAAAAAAAGATGCTTGCCTTAGGTTGCTCATTAAAAACCAAAGTACAGCGATAGTCTCTAGTAGTCAATGTGATTGTTATAAAGTCAATCGTTGATTTTTTTTTTTCTAAAGAGATTTAGTAACAGGAATCCAGGAATATTTTTGGTTTTTAAGAATTATTAGATATTAATATGAATCTTGAAGTTGAATATAAATGACTAATTTATTTTATTGCAGAATAAAAACACCTGTTGTAGGGTCAGTATAATAATATTGATTTTAATTATTTTTTCTCTGCTTATTTACAGGACTGATTGTGTAGAAAAAAAAGACAGCCCTGAAGTATATTTTTGTTGCTGTGAGGGCAATATGTGTAATGAAAAGTTTTCTTATTTTCCGGAGATGGAAGTCACACAGCGTAAGTGCACAGGGAAAATACATAGGTTTGCTTAACTGTAGATTGGAAACAAAATATATTTGTGTTGATGGAATAATTTACCCCCACCTCTTCATATTCTTCTTTTCCCCCAAAATTTGAGACTATGACAAATATTTATTATAGAATTTTGTAGACCAAATCTGAGTTATTTTTCTCCCCTTTTTCCACAGCCACTTCAAATCCAGTTACACCTAAGCCACCCTATTACAACATCCTGCTCTATTCCTTGGTGCCACTTATGTTAATTGCGGGGATTGTCATTTGTGCATTTTGGGTGTACAGGCATCACAAGATGGCCTACCCTCCCGTGCTTGTTCCAACTCAAGTAAGTTATTGTCCTGTACTTTGTAGTGTTTTAAATTTTATATTTTTGAGAAATATTACTGTGGTGAAACCCATTAACTTATTACAAATTATTTTCCTTTGGAGTTAATTTTTTAATGTTTATTGTCATGAGAAGTCTAGCTAACTTTGCAAGCTTATTAATGTACCATGTCCTAAACTTTTCTCACTTTAGGGTTGAGGTCTAGTAGAATGAAGGGGTATTTGCATTTCTGTTCCTCTTTGGAGAGTTTTACTTTCGTGCTAATACTTTTCAGTATTAACCTGCTTTGCTTCTTTAGAAGTCGTTTATGATGGAGAAGTTAAATCATAACCCTGTCTTTGCCCTCTGTCCCCTCCCCCGTTTCTAAATTTCTGTGTCTTTTTCAAGACCACTTGGCAAAACATTTTATCCACGGGGATAGACCCAGGAAGGTAACCAAAAAAGTATAGAAAAGAGAGGTTTCATAAAGGCTTCAGGAAGATACATCCATAAAGATGTTTTTTTAGGGAAGGGGAGCAGAAAAGTAACCTTCCTTACCATATGTTGTTGGTAGATCAAGTATTTTTGTAGATCAAGTATTTTTTTTGGTTGCCTCATATCAAGTGTGTACTGAAGACTAAAAACTTTTTTAAGGCTCTTGATTGTCACACACCACACCCCAAATATTTCTGGAAATATAGATGTGGAGGGTAATCGGATTAAATTCATTAAATTTTCTGCATTCTCTTATCATGTAGACACTTTGTGCAGGTCTGGTATTTATAAGGACTTTTCATGGAAGTAGTTAGGATTCTACAGGCCTATGAAAGCTGATAACTTTCGGTTTTACTTGCTTGAGACATCTCTGAATTCTAGTAGTTACTGTGTTTCTTTCAACTCTTAAGATCACATTACCTCAGCCTTCTGGATCTCTTGGTGTAACTTTGCTTCTTTAATACCAGAAGGATTAATGGTTAAAACTTGATAAAAGAAAATGGTAAAGTACTATAATTTAGTGACCAAAACAACTCCTTCCCTCTAAGCTTTGTTTATGTAACACACTTATTTCTCAGTGCTTGCAGCACTCTGTTAGCATTAGATCATGGATTCCCATAATCTTTGTAAGATGTGTATATAGAGAAATAAACCCAAAGGTAAAATACCGTGTTTGGTAATTAGGTAAACATTATTTTGTACACCTTGAGTATTTTAACTTTTAAACATTAGTAACTAAGTTTGTATTCATTAAGAATCATTTCCTAAAAGTGTTTTAAAATAAAAAGTTTTAGTACATAGTCTATGTAGTCTACTCCAAATGACCATAGGATACACTCTTACCTTCTGTCAGTGATAACTTCTAAAAAAATTTGTTTTAGTATCAAAATTTAGAAGAGAGATTATTCATTATTATAATAGTTTCCTGAATTTACCAGATCTGTGATATGATAGAAACAAGCTGGAAACCACATTTATAAATAAATTTGTTATGGTTTTTATAGAAGGAGTTTTAAAATGTAATCTTATAGATAACACTGATCTGTATACAGTATTGTTGCAAAAATGTGCTTAAGGCTTTTCTTAAAGGGCTTTATATCCTATGTATGTGGTCAGTTTTTAAGAAATACTAAATAATTTAAGGGTTTGGGCTTTTAAAAAGGATTGATGTTATTCATAAATAAAAACCAGGGATTTCCTGTGAGTATTCGTACATCTCTGTGGGTTTTAGCTGTTTGTTATGGTTAAAGTTACTGTACACATTTATTTAGTACTTACGTGCTCTGTCATGAGTTTATATGAATTTGTATGAATTTCTGAAAAATAAGGAAGAAATGTAAAGATTTTGTGATAGAGTGACCTTGTGTGATCAAGCTTTGGTATGAAAAATACAAGACAGGCCTGACTTTATGCTTTCCTTCTGTCATAAACTATGTTGTGGAAAAGGGGCGTTGTCATCAGTGTGAAACTTCACTTTTGTCATCTCTCGCAGTCTCTGAAGCAGTATGGTTTCATGCTTCAAGTCTTGTTTTTGCTGAGAGGTTTATGCGAACTGTTCTGCAAGACCACTTCGTGGCCATGATGTTACAAAAGGCTTAGTTTTATCTCCTATTTCAAAATAATAATTACATAAAGCATTTATTGAACATTTTACAGTATACTAGGGCGCCGTTAAGTTACATTATACATAAAGATGTAAATTATATAGGAACATATAAAAAGCATAAAATTTTTTTTTTCAGTGATTTCCAAGTTGTAAGACTGATACCATCTTTGGAGTTTGTTAAAAAATACAAATTTTGGGACCACACTCCTGAAAGTATGGAATGGGGCATGGGATGGTATGTTTTTAATAAGCTTCCCAGGTGATTCTGGTGACCAGCCGGGTATGGAAAACACTAATTTACTTTTATCTCACAGACTTGTTTATGTAGTAAAATCTCCGTTTTATAGATAGAAAAATCTGACCCAAGGACTCTTTGTCACCAAAGCTTTGTTCTTATTACTTAGGCTGTTCTGCTGCTTTTTTCAGAAAGCAAATGCCTTTTGTTTCATATAATTCAGTCAACTTTTCTGCTATCTCAAAATCATCCTGTAAGCTAATTTATTTTCCTGCTTTTGGATATTGAATAGTTTGTATGACTACTAAAATGAGGAATAACATCATCTTATATTAACATTGTCTCACATAGGACAAAAAGAGAAGTAAAGAAGTCATAGACATATAGAAGGGCATATTCATGTGTTTTCCATTAAAAATTTCCAAAAATTCTAAAGTACATTTTGGAATAGGGTTGATGACCATTTTTAGAATAGAGTTTATAAACATGTGATTGGATTGTAGATAAAAATTTCTGTGCTCGAGTTGATACTGCCAATTCCTATTAAGACTTTTTTGAAGGGTAGGAGAAGTAGGAGAGAGAGATTCGAAGTCTTAAGGTGACTTCTGTATTTCACCCCATATTCATGTCCCCATATTTCAACTTTAATTCCATACCAGTTAGGAAAAGATCTTACAGTCTTGCCATAGAGTTTTGGAACATTCTTCCTCTGGATTCTTTGAGTGCTTTTAGACAGTGCCATAACATTTGCCATTCTTTTTCTTAGGGAGACTTTTCCTCAAAGCTTTGGCTAAAGGATGGTTTGTAAATGAACTGGTCTGTTGTAAGACATTGTTCTCATTACTAGTAAGCTGATTCTGGCAGTTAGATGAGGGATTCTTTATCTCTATGACATTAAATTGTTTAGATTTTTTCCTGGTTGTGTTAGTATTTTATCCTGAAGAAGTGGTGTAGGGGTTTAAGTACTTTAAAATCTGGTCTTTCATTATGGTTCCTAATAACCAATAAAAATACAAATTCTGGAATAAATTTAGCACAGTTGAAGGCATAGAGAAAAGCAGTTTGCTGGTTGTTTTTTTTTTTTCTAAGTCCTATATTTCTATCATAGTTGCATGGTATCACTTTATTCTTGTTCATCCTGGATGAAAGTCTTGGAGACAACTATTCTTGCCTCTGTCATTTACCAAATCCTGTTCATTTGCCTTTTCATCCTGATTGATCCTATTGTAGTTCAGGACATTATTACTCCTAAGGCTAAGATTATTTCTATAATCTCATAGTTGGGTTTCTTGCTTCCATTTCTCTCCCTTCATCTGTACTATTGCCAAAATAGCATTTTACATGTTTGATTATGTTACTTATGTGCTTAAAATATGTGTGGACTCTCAGTGAGCCACAGCAAAGAATACCAAGTTTGGAGCATGACATGTGGTCTTCCATACTCTCTTTGTCTTTCGGTACTTTCTTACCATTACACCCCAAGACATCTGTCATATGCATCTAGCATTGTATTAGTTGTAATCCATCCTTGAAAGATTTGAGAAAATAGTGGTTGGGTCCTTCTTTCATTTGTCATTCAGATAAATAACCCCAGTTGAGAAGGGCTGATAATGTGTTTTGTTCTCCCAGTAGATTGTAAGACTCTTGAAGATGAGGTATATATTGTAATTACTGCTGTGTGTTACACAGTATTTGTATGTAATAATCATTCAGTAAGTGCTGAATTGCTGAACTGAGTTTGTTGCATTTGGAATTATACTGAGATAATAATGTAATATGTCCAGGGATTCCTTTAATAAACATTCAGGTGCTTTAGGGCTTTGCCTTGAGAGAAATCTTGAGGCCATGATTTTGCCGGGGGCTGTAAAATAAGTTGAAGTATTTCAGGCATTTATAAGAGAATGACATTATTTAGTTCTTTCTGTAATCACAGACAAAGCATCCTATCTGTTTTCATTACCCAGGTCACTTTTCTTTTGCCTGTGCTGAAACTATCTTCCCACTTATAGGAAGATGCTTTTATAATATGCATTGAGTAAACTGAATGCAGACTGGTTTTTCTAGTGACAGTGAGTCATGAATATGAGGGAATTGATAGACTCTATTATTAAAAAGTCTTATTGTGGTTAGAGCTAATGCAGTTTCAGTAAAATGGCGCCGCTTTCATAACCGTACGTGAGCTTGTTTCCTGCTTATAAGATCTATATTTGTGCTGATAAAATACCACTTGATAAGAAAAATAATTTTAACGGTTAGAAATGACCTGCTTTTAACAAGGCACGATGTTAGGTTCTTGTTTACTTTTAAAGGCTATATAAGTAGTGCTTCAGTATTGAAAATTAATTCTTTCTTAAATAACATCAGCCTGTTCAATCCTTACTTTATGATAGTTTGTCTAGGTGTGGGTCTGATAAAGACTAAAGCTTTGGGATACCTAATTTAGGCATACAAAATAATCCTTTTGACCTTAACATTAAAGTGATAATAGGTTGTCATTTCATGCTATGTCAGATTACTATCCACTGAGAAACCAAGCCATCTGTGAAAATGCTTTGTAGGATTTTCTTCTTGAACATGAGTTTATGTATTTAAAATTAATAAGAATCTGAAAGGGTAGGAAAACATTTTTCTGCCAAGTTAATTTAGGAGAGTATGCTGCTTCCTTATTGCGGGAGGGTGCAGGAGAAATTTACTAAATTTATTTAGTATTTAATACACTAATAACAAGTTATACTTACAAAATAAATATTACATTCATAGAAACACATCTTGAAATAGGTTGACTACTGATCGGAGTTTATGAACACCTCTCTTCTGCTTTTTCTGTCATTTAAAATTCTCTTCTAATTAAAAAATTAGTTATAAATACATGTTTGTGGTATCAAGACAAACTGTACAGAAAGAAGTATGAAAAAATAGAATCATTTTCTCCTCTTCCCTTTTTCTGTCACTTTTCTGAAGTAATCATTTTTAACAGATTGGTGTGTATACCTTGGTACCTTTCTCTAAGCTTATATTTTTGAGTATGTATGTTTTCTTTTTTATAAACTATAAACTATTCCACAACTGGCTTCTTTTAATTTAACAGTATATGGAGGACAGCTTTTCAGGTTGATATTATTAATCTTTTGGTTTATTAAATTTTGTGTTTTTAAGTGAAATGTAGTGGAGTTTTATTATATGCTTATGAAATACCAAATTTGATTTTTTGGTAAAAATGGTATATATTTAAGGTGTACAGTGTGTTTTTTTAAGCTTAAAGTTTGTATTAAGTTTCTAAGAGATAGAACTCATATCTCACAAATATTTGCAACTTTTTTTTTAGTATGTTTAAAATATGACATAATGCTATTGTCTTATGCATGAACATTCTTTCGTATGTGTGTGGGTGTGTGTATGTGTATGTCTGGGAAATAGTGTAGGGCTACTATAGATGTTGTTCTGTGTCCTGCCTTGGTGTGTGATTATTTTTGTATTGGTAACCTAAGTTACAACTTACTTTAATATATACTTTTAATTGTGGGGAGAAGTGTCGTAAGTTATCTTGACATGCAACTTGACAAAAGAAATTACTCTCATCAGGCATATATAATTTATTCCACTTACAAATGCTCAGACAAGGCCAGTTAGAGATTGCCTAAAATTCTATGTCCAAAAGCAAAAAGGGAGGAAGGGGAGAAGGTAAAAAAATTTTAAACCTTTATAATAACTTAAAATAAGGTAAAGTTGCACATTAAAATTAATTAATGCACCTTATTTCTAAAAGTGACTTCTGTTTAAATTTTGAAGTCTTGAATTCAGGTTTTCTTTGGCTTGTACAGGGTCTCGTCTGTCAATTTACAAATGGATTGGTGCATATGGACCAGACTATGTAATTTATCCTCCTTCTCTGGCAAGGAGATGTGTATTTAGGAGGAAATGTGTTTGTTTTTTTCCTGTGTTCTTCATTTCCTGGACCTCATCCTAGACCTTGTTCTTTCATTCCTAGTTACTTCATTGCTGTCAAATATATATATATTTAATTAAGATAATAGACGTGAAAAACGTCCCATTGTTAGCTAAAGCTGCTTGTAGCAGATGAACTAGAAATTGTTCAGGGTTTTCGTTTTTGCTTAACTGCTCATCCAATGTTTGATTGCCTGTGGTGTGCCAGGCACCATGCTGTGTATATGGTAAAAGTGGCACGAGGACAGTACTTGTTTCCCCTTCTGGGGCCTATAGTTAATATGTAGGTGAAGTAACACAGGATGATTGTTTGATTGTAGCCTGGAAATGGAGGGTAAATAGTATAAGAAGTGAGTTGCTTCAACAATTTTAGGCAAAGACTGGAGGAAGGGAGGAAAAATGTCTGATTCCAGATCTGTACTGATTGGGAGAGGAGCCACATGTGGGTGCCTAGCTAATGCTAAGTGCTCAGTAAGTATTCACTGTTATTGGTATTAGAGTAACGACTTCAAAATTGAACTCAAACAGAGTCGTTTTTACTGAAATTATTGTTGATATATGTTAATACTTTGAAATTAACTTAGTGCAATAGAAGATTCATTTTATTATGTCAGGCACTATACAGATCACATGACACATATTAACTCATTTAATTTGTTAGTACCATGGGAGTTCTGTCCTATTTATCAAGTCCATTTTATTTTAGTTTTTTTTTTTTTTTTTAACTTTAAGTTCTGGGATACATGTACAGAACATGCAGGTTTGTTACGTAGGTATGTGCATGCCACGGTGGTATGCTGCACCCATCAACCCGGCAACTAGGTTTTAAGCCCCACATGCATTAGTTATTTGTCCTGATGCTCCCCTTCCCTTGTTCCGCTGCCCCTTGACAGGCCCCAGTGTATGTTGTTCCCCTCCCTGTGTCCATGTGTTCTCATTGTTCTGCTCCCACTTATGAGTGAGAACATGTGGTGTTTGGGTTTCTGTTCCTGGGTTAGCTTGCTGAGGATTATGGCTTCCAGCTTCATCCATGTCCCTGCAGAAGACATGATCTCATTCCTTTTTATGGCTGCATAGTATTCCATGTGTATATATGAACCACATTTTCTTTATCCGGTCTGTCATTGATGGGCATTTGGGTTGGTTCCATGTCTTTGCTGTTGTGAATAGTGCTGCAGTAAACATACGTGTGCACGTGTCTTTATAATAGAATAATATATATTCCTTTGGGTATATACCCAGTAATGGGATTGCTGGGTCAAGTGATATTTCTGGTTCTAGATCTTGAGGAATCACCACTCTGTCTTCCACTATGGTTGAACTAATTTACATTCCCACCAACAGTGTAAAAGCGTTCCTGTTTCTCCACAGCCTCGCCAGCACCTGTTGTTTCTTGACTTTTTAATAATCCGCCATTCTGACTGGTGCGAGGTGGTATCTCATTGTAGTTTTGAAGTCCGTTTTATAGATAAGAAAATTGAGGCACTCATAGATGAAGTGACTTGGCTTAGAGTCACCCTAGTGGGTGGCAAAGCCTGGGCATTTATATCCAAGGATTATTGCCCATTGATTGAATGGCTTAATAAATAATTAAGTGGAGTCCATTAAAAAAACCAAAGCAGGGGCTGGGTGTGGTGGCTCACACCTGTAATCCCAGCACTTTAGCAGGCCGAGATGGGCGGATCAAGTGAGGTCAGGAGTTTTAGACCAGCCTTGCCAACATGGGAAATCAACATGGGGAAACCCCATCTCTACTAAAAATACAAAAATTAGCCAGGCATGGTGGTGCACACCTGTAATCCCAGCTATTTGGGAGGCTGAGGCGGGAAATCGCTTGAACCTGGGAGGCGGAGCTTGCAGTGAGCCGAGACCGTGCCACTGCATTCCAGCCTGGGTGACAGAGCGAGACTCTATTTCAAAAAAAAAAAAAAAAAAAACAAAGTAGGATAAAGAGATCAGAGTATATAAACTACATTTAAAATAGTTTTCATAGTGACTATCTATATGTGGCCTTGTAGGTAAACGACCATTTTACCATCTCACAATTTATTCATGTGTAACATGATCTCCTTTCTGTTTTTTTCAGCTACACTTGCAGAATACAGATATGAAAATAAATCAAAATAAACTTCTGTAGCCAGTCATAAACCTGATTCTTTTAAGCAGCAACCCCGAAAGGAAAATGGGCATGCCTGTGTTTCTTTCAGACTTTTAACTCCAGTGCTGGCTACCTTGGGGTGCTCTACTTCTTAGGGAACATATCCAGAATCTTCATTTCACCTGCCTTGGCCTTTCTTTGCTTTCCTTTCAAGAGGAGTAGGATGAGAGAAACTGTAGGAAGTAGGAGTTAATTACAGAGGAATTTTGATGACCTAATTGGATGGAATCCTTGCTGTGCAATTGACATGTCAATATTGTTGAATCTCTTAATGTATGTCTTGCTTTCCTTAGTTCAGAAACATCGTCCTTGCATATACTGTATTATTTATAAATTCTGTTTCTATTCTGCTTGGCAGGATACTCTTTTTAAAATTTAAAACGGTTAAATTTCTTAGAATGTAAAATAATTAGTTGATATTAAGAGGAAACAAATTCAGAATTTGTCAGTTTTCACATAGTTGTGTAGGAGGACCTTCATT
Source organism: Mandrillus leucophaeus (assembly GCF_000951045.1). Taxonomy (NCBI): domain Eukaryota; kingdom Metazoa; phylum Chordata; class Mammalia; order Primates; family Cercopithecidae; genus Mandrillus; species Mandrillus leucophaeus. Next base: position 1,245,398 of record NW_012109586.1, read on the forward strand.
CATCTTGGTAGTCCTAAAAAGTTGTTGAGTGAGGTATCTCCACCCCCAGAAAAAAATCAGTCTCTCTCTCTCTAGATACAGAGATACAGGTATTTCTTGGAATGGTTTGACTAGTAAGTAAAAGAAAACTTACAGTACATATCATATACATGTTTAAAAAATCTATTTTCTAGAAAGATTTTTTTTTGGTATTCCAGATCTGTGTATCTGTTTGCTAAATATCTCCATTTATATGTCTCCAGGCACTTACCATTCACGAGTAATGATTGTCTCTCACAAACCTGGTTCTCAGTAAATGGAACCACTGTCCATTTGGTTGCATAAGCCAGGAAACTAAGATGTCTCAACTCTGTTTTTCACCTTAGCTGCTTCCCCCTAGTACTTACTCCATTTCTCAAGGGTCTTCTCCACAGGGAAATCTTCTTACACTTTACCTGTCATTATAAGTCAAGTTTCTCTTCACAGATGTTGAAGGTACTGAATTCCTTTTTATTAGTGTGAATTGTTGGTTAGGCCTGCCCTGCACTACTGCAAGCTTCATGAGAGCCTGGCTAGTCAGTGCCTGGCACAGACTGGTTACTCAGTAAAATTTGTGGATGAATGAATGAATGAATGAATAAACTATTCTTCATTCTTTTCTGATATTTGGCAGGTTTTTTCCCCCCCCACCTCAGGGGTAAGCAACAAGTAAACTACAAACCTAATAGCTTGATATTAACATGCAGATTCGATTTTCACCATTACCTACAGGGATAGTATGTAATATCAAGCTACATTTTCTATGTTGTGAATCCAAAGAGTTTGTTTGCTTTTTGCTTAGTTGTATATTTCAGTGCATTTTATTTTACTTTATTTTTATTTTTGGAGAGGAGGTATCGCTCTGTCACCCAGGCTGGAATGTAGTGGCATGATTTCAGCCCACTGCAGCCTCAGCCTCCCAGGCTCAAGATGTCTTCCCTCCTCAGACATCCGAGGAGCTGGGACCACAGGCATGTGCAGCCATGCTCAGCTCATTTTTTAAAAAGTTTTTGTAGAGAAGGGATCTCCCTATGTTGCCTAGACTGGTCTCGAACTCCTGAGTTCAAAGATCCTCCTGCCTTGGCCTCCCAAAATGCTGAGATTATAGGTATGAGCTATCATGCCTGACCATTTAAAAAAATTTTGCTTTACCCCTCTTATTTTGTCATGTAGTTTATACATTCAGGACTGTTGCTGGTGTCTCTGTTTATTCTAATCCTCATTTATTGAGAAGTGTATTAAGCAAACATATATGTGGTTATTTTGTATTTATTTGTGTACTTCAGTGAATGTTTTTTTAAATTCTGTTTTTACCCTTCATATTTTGTTGCATAGTTGATATTTTGAGGCTTGTTCTTGGTGTCAGTTTGGGTTATTTTATAGCTTACCCTAATGTTCATTTCTTGGGAAATGTATTGAGCAGAGAAATACTTTTTGGTAAGATGTATGGATAGCACCTACTTGCACAGTGCTAGTATGGTGGCATCTTTATCTCTGAAAACACCTGTATTTAAACAAGATCTGAGAGATCCTTGAGCCTTTGGAAACCATATTCTAGTTATTCAGTTGGCATGTATTTCTTTCAAGGGATTAATTTTACTCTGGAATACTGATAAGATGTTTTGATAGTAGGATTATCTCAGCCTTTTGGATGAATTATAAATACTCTTGAATCATTATCACAGGAATGAAATCTAGAAGGAAGAAAACTAGTTAAGCAACTGGTACAGATAAATGAGTTGTCAGTTCTGTTTTGTCAGTGCTCTTGTTCTCTATAGAACTGTTGGAAACTGGGGAACATAACCATCATCCATTGGAGGAATTCTCAGCTTCCCTACCACTGGTGATGATATTTCTTTTAATTTTAAATTTAGACCTTAACCTATTTTGGGATGACTGGAAAAATGAAAATCGTGTTCTCTGACAGTGTCTGAGTGTCTTTAGAATGTGAGATGTGTGATTACTTGTTCCCAGGGCTACCACTGCTTAAGTGCTTCACCTTGATGTGCTGGGCAATTTGGTTTGATAATATTCTGTCACTATGTTTTACTTAATTCTGGTGATCTTGTTTTCCTGTCTTAGTTTCTTGCCATGGTGTATTATGGTGCACGCACATAGCCACCAGAAACATTTTTCTGTCTCACCATTATGATTCTGTCTTCCATGAAAGGGAAGTGAGGCAGTTCAGGAAATTCTAGAGGTTCTTAAGACAACTGTCAGAAAGTCTGAGAAACTGATTCTAGCTATATATAAATTTTTAGGCCTGCTAACTGGTTTTTGCTAAAGGCAATACTGCCCTCTAGTGTCCAGAAGGCAATTCCAATTTGTAAATTCCTTGTTTTATGGTTTAGACTCTAGCGGCTCTTAGAAAAATAAATAATCATTATTTAAGACTTGGTTTAGTTTGTTTGCAGGCATGAAGTCGTTGGATCAGTTAACTTGGGATTATACTGGAGTCAAGAATTTGTTTACTACCTATCTCTCATATCTAAGGGGTTCTTTTTGATATTACTTTCCTCTGTTTATAAGGAAAGTGTTCCCTATCTTTAAACAATGTAAAACATTGGATCATTGCCAACTTTTAAAATACTAAACCATTATTCTCTTTCCTTCACTTTTGTAACTGATGTGTCATTTTTCATTTCATTCTGGATATGAATCGTAATTTCTTTTGCCTATGTTTTTTCTTCACAAGCACGCCTTTCATATAATGATAGAGGTAAGATGCATTGATGTTTGTTTTATGGTTGTGGAACTTTCTGTGGATGCATACTAAACATTTTGTTCTTAGATTTTTGTTGTTGTTACTGCTTTACTGTGCATCCTCTATAACTTATACATTTATGTCATAAAGGGTTCTCCCCCACCCAGCTTTTATTATCAAAACATGATTGATTTGACTTAGTAATGGCTTTTGGTTTTAAGGGACTAACAGTATTTATATTTATTTAAGGTAGGATGTGGAAAAAACTATTTTACTTGATTAGAAGTTAACACTAATGGCTCCATTAGTCTCAAAAACCTTGTATTGGTTAATTTTTATAATATGTCATTAGCTTAAATGTCAGCATGTGTTCATTTTTAACAGGGGTCGATTTTCTAATCCAGCCCGTTGTATTTAAATGTGAAATAGATATTTTTAGATAGCTTCATCTTTGGCATCTTTAGTAAATGAACTAGCTACAGGAGTATAACTTTTGATGATATATTGCTATCTGAGGTTTAAGCGTTTAATTAGATTAAAATTCATCCTTCAAATGGGAAACTCAGAATAAGTAAAATGATCAGAGATGACTTTGTAGCTTCCCACCTCTAATAATTTATTCCACTGTTGGTTATAGTAATGATATTGGGCAGAGGTTTGGGGGCAGGGGATTACTTTTTACAGGTTATCATTTCAGTATGTCTTCTCAACCTGATGTCTTCTGATACCATAATTTTCATATACAAATGAGTAAAGATGAAATGTAATCAGAACCGTGTTCTAATGCATATCTTTTTAGTTTTGCAAAATAGCATGGATGTTGTAAGAGAACTGGACATTTAGGGAAGGTTTTAGGAATTCTGAAATCCTTATATATATAAGTTGCCTCTCTGCTCCCCATTGGTTTCTCTGTGTAGCCAGGTAAAGCCATATTTTGTGGATGACATCAGAAATTGCTTGTCATTTATGAAATTGGTGTCTACATTTGTCTTCCCAGGGGCTTATATATTTTAAAGGTATACATTTTTATTTTTAGAATCAAGTATTGATTTTTTTGTGAGTAAATTACTATAATAATGCCAATTAATTAAAAATCATTTCTAATATTCTTAGTTATAGGATGAGTAAAACTTAGAGATAAATTTAAAGTTTCATTCTAGTAATTTTTTATTTAAAAAGGTTTAGAGATTTTATAATCTGTGCTACAGTTACTCATTTTTGAACCCAGTCCTTTGAGTATTAAAGAATATTATTTAAAATTCCATTGAAAAGCTCATGCCATTACTAAAGTTTTTGAGATTCTACCCCATGAAGACCTTGTAGACCTTTTTCTCACCCTTTCAAAATTGACCAGTATTCTTTTTAATTGAAGCTTTTACTTTTTAAGTCATTTTGACAATAATTTTTTTTCTGGCTGTTACTATACAGTATTGAATAAATTATGGTAAAAAGGTGATCTAAGATTATTTCTTTCTGAAATAATGGTAGCTTAGAAACTTGTTAAACAGAGCCTTGGGAATGTATGGGAACTTGAAGTATATACATTTGGAAAATGCATAATGAACTTTTTTTTCTAAATTTAGATATTGAAAATTATGTTTTCTAAAATGTTATACTAAAGTCGTAGTTTGAATTGCTAACATATTAATTGTGGATTAAAAAATCTATATCTTATTTTATAGATTGAATCATATTCGTGTTATTGGTATCCTTTAGAACAAAGAGTGGGTAATGTGTAGATTAACTATGGAGACATTACTAGTCAGTATGCATAAAAGCTATTAAAAATCTTAATTGAATTTAGCGCTGTATTCCCTCTACCTAGTTATTTTTCCTCTTCAGCTTTCAGCCATTTTCTGCATACTTTAGTTTTTAGTTTTTGACATCCCCTCTGGTTTGAAACATAACTCTCTACCTTACAAACATTTTCTATTTAGTTTAAATATGTCTTTATGCAGTTACGCGAGAACTCTTCGCCCTTGAGGACTGAATGGTTTCCTTTCCTCTAGAAGAGCAGTTTTCAAGCTTTTTTTTCTCCTTTCTCCACATGCATATAAGCAGTCTGCTCCAATCAGTAGAATCTCTCAGACAGAGATGATCACTTGAAGAATGAGGGAGGGAGGGTATAGTTTTTAATAAAAATTCTCTAGAGGTTCTTGTGTCCCCTCCACTGAGAATCACATTTGAGAGCCTATCCTTCCTATAAGATTTATATCTGACTTCCTTGACCCGTCACTCTACTAAACAGAAACGTTCTTTCATGTTTTGAATGTGGAAAGGACAAGAAACTTTGTAGACAAAAAAAAAAAAAGTCTGAGTTTGAAATGAGTCACAAGAAGTCTTCTGTTTTATCTTACTGTTTAAATAAGAATTCTAAAGCCGTTTTATAAAGATGGTCTCATTTAGAAGAAGAAATTGCATGTTTTTCCTATATAACACCTTGCAATGTTTCTGTTGCTGAGGTTCTTTCTAGTACACAGTACACTTTTAAAACTCCTGAGTGGCACCAGTGAGCGGAGGAGTGATGCCTAAAGAAAGCACTAACTGTCTTTGAGGCATTAGAAGAAGAGATAAAAAGAAAGGCAGAGAGAGATGCATTGATCTGGGATCACATAACATTTCCAAGTGTCTGAAGTGCCACCCAGTGTCATCATATCAGTTGCTTTTGCCACAGAAATTTTAGTTCCTCTTCAAAATACTCATTATGCAGCCCTCCAAACCCTTCTGTTGCTTTTCTCTGGAAGCTTTCCAAAAGGCTTCCTGCGTCTTGCTTTAGTTGCAGATAGGGAACTGAGAGAATGCTTTCAATGAAGGGTTGCATTCTGCTTTGATAGGATTCCCTTGTGATTTGTAGATGCTATATTCCCATTTATATATTATGTTTGCTCTATTTTTAAAAAACTATAGCAGTGCACGTTTCTTTCATATACCATATCCTGTTATCTACTGTGATGACTACTTCTTTTCTGGATTTTTATTTGTACTTCTTTGCCAGTCAGTTCCAGAACACAGATAATTTTTTTATCTCAGATCAAAGGGATGAATTGTTAATATGTTTAAAATTAGAATGAACCAAACAGTTTGGTTAAAGAAATATTTACTTACATATTTCCTGTATGTGCTTTGTATTTGATATACCTATCTGCAATGTGTTTAAGAATGACTTGTGGGTATCTCTGAGATTAATGAAGAAAAAATTTAAACAGTCACTGGAGAAAGTAATAGATCTTAAGGAGAGGTTTTTGCTGATACATAGTCATAATTTGCTGTTTCTGGCACCTTTCAAATCATCCTCCTCGAAGTACACATTGGATGAAACAAATGAAATACTGTTAGGAGTATTCATAGTTAACAGAAAATCTTAGTGGGGAAAATTAGTGAGACTGGATCAGAAAGATTTTAGATCTTTTCTCCTGTGGTACATATAAAGCAATAATGCTGAACGTTATTATGAAAGCTCTTAATTCAGGTTGCCTGCCTTGTGATCACTATAGATAATTAGTAATCTAATTATGGCAAAATTGAAGTTAATGTCATCCATATGTGTTTACTGTTTCTGTCAGTTGACTTTTCAGTATACTCACTTTTTTTCTCATTTCCAGAGTTGATATGTATCATATTCTGCTTATTTATAGTATTATTATTATTTGTCTGTAGGACCCAGGACCACCCCCACCTTCTCCATTACTAGGTTTGAAACCACTGCAGTTATTAGAAGTGAAAGCAAGGGGAAGATTTGGTTGTGTCTGGAAAGCCCAGTTGCTTAATGAATATGTGGCTGTCAAAATATTTCCAATACAGGTATGTTTATTGCAGTTTTGTCATCTTACATATATGTTTTATGGCTAGGTCATCATAACTCAGAAATAGTCTCAAAACAGAAGCCATACGTTCCAAGGTGGTTCTTTGTGATACTGGGGAAAGCAGTTAGCTCTTTTAATGCCTGCCTTTGCATCTGAGAGATTGAATTGTTAGTATAACAATCATTATGTTTGTGTGGAGTGGTGGAATTAAATGAATGCGTAGGAGATCTTTTGCCAATGAAAATTCTATAGAAATGTTAAATAAAGATAAGGATTCCAATAAACAAGTCTAATCGAGTGGTTAAATTTTAATATCCCCCTACATTGTCAGAAAAAGCAAACAGAAAAACAAAAGAGTAGTATATTTTGTTTTGGAATTGGTATTTGGAGGTATATTACCAGACTTGACTTACTTTCATTCTACTTTGAGTGTTTAATTATTTCAGTTTTTGCATTTCAGTTTGATGCATTTTCAGAGGCAATCAAGACTTCAAATAATTGGTTTATTGTTGAATTGTTTTTATTTTAAAGGTTGGCCGGACTTCTCATAAAACTCTGATCTAATGTACCTCTGAGCTATTCTTTTGTTTTGTTCTGTTGGTGGTATAGGTTTATGATGATTCTGTCTTCCCTGTCTCTTACATACCCTGGCGTCTCATGATATCCTTGGTACTGATGTCTTGGTTGGATTTGGTGTTACAGGCTCTACCACTACACTGAGAGAGTGGATCTTTCTTTTTCCAAAGTTGTCATATAAGCAATTTCTTTGTCTTAATATACCTAGATTTTAAGCTTTTTACCTCCTCTGTTCAGTCTTACCTCCTCTGTTCAGTCTATGAACTGTATTACATAGAGTTTATGAACTGTATTACATTTTTTTTTGGTAGCTATAAACCACAGTTTAGTTTTCAGAGAGAAAGTGTATTCTATTGTGCCAAGATTCATAAGTGAGATAAGGGAAGAAATTATTTCCATGTGTAAGGAAGCGTAAGGATGAGAGAAAGGCATTTGGATGATACTAACTTCAGCCCAACAACAGCAACAACAGTAGCTAACATTTGATTGTATGTTTTTCTTGGGTCAGGTAGGGGTGTTTTACATATATGAGTGCTCACTAATATGTGTACATATATTGCCCACATGTACGTAAAATGCAACATATAATACAACAGTTCTATAAGACAGACACTACAATGCCTGTTCTACTTAATGAGGACACTGAAGGATTATGTAACTTGCTAGAGGTTAGTGGGAGAGCCAGGATTTAAGTTTGAACAGTTTGGATGCAGAGGATTTCTAAGGGTTTCTAACCATTATGCTGTGGTACCTCTCACTATTACTGTCTTTTAGTAGTGAAAAGAAACTAATCTTCTATAAGAAGATACTTAGTAGACATGGATCGCTTGCAGGCACAAATGAATATGTGGTGTCTTAAATTATTGCATTGCATATCTATGCCCCTTGCTTTCTCATTGACTTTGCAGGGTATGCTAAACATTTTTTGAAGGATGTTTGATATTATGTTAGTTTTTGAAAAGAAGAAGTTTTCTATTTAGAGGAAGTCATTCTGCCTGAATTTCATCTTTCAAGGAGATTATTCTGAATAGTACCACAAGTAGCTTCACACCATGATGAAATTACAATGTAATACTTGCAGTAACTTATGTGTTGCCATTGTAAGATACAGAATGCAGCATTTCAGATCAACTTCTGTGTTTGTAAACTAGAAACACAGAAAAGTACGTTTTGAGGGAATGGACAGGGCAGGCATTTCGTATAAATTTGTTAACCTATTGTCAGAGCTTTTTTCTTATTACAAAACAGAACAAAAATTTTTTAAAATACTTTTTTGTTTTGTTTTGTTTTGTTTTACTTTGGAACTTATTTGAGTAATCTCTTAGACATGGTTTGTTTACCCGTATTCCTTGTGTTCTTACTATTCTTTCTTTTTGACTCTAGGACAAACAGTCATGGCAAAATGAATATGAAGTCTACAGTTTGCCTGGAATGAAGCATGAGAACATATTACAGTTCATTGGTGCAGAAAAACGAGGCACCAGTGTTGATGTGGATCTTTGGCTAATCACAGCATTTCATGAAAAGGTAAAACTATTTAACGTTTTACTTTAGTAAAGTCTGAATTGGCCTGCGTACCTAATGTTGGCTATAAATCCCTCAGAGTTATTTTTCGAGACATGTTATAGTTGATTAATATTTAACCTGAAAATAAAAATCATTCTTGAATGAAAATGTTTTAAAAGGTAGTTTATTTTAATAAAAGAGCAAAGATGGCAAATTTTTAACCTAAAACCCTACTCATATAAACCACCCTTTTGTTCCTTATTTCTTGTGCTGTAATTACTCTTACAAACATTTATTTTAGTATAGGTAATGCTTAGTAATTTTCACTTACCGTTTACAATTCATTTTGATTACATGAACCATTTTTTTCAGTTTTAATCAGTCTTGCTTAGTGACAAAACCAGAGTCAGGAAATTTATCTCATCTTTGATCTGTCACTAACTTGCAGGGTAATTATCACCAACACATAATTGCTAGTTTTCCTCATTTTTTCTGCTTTTAGAGTCAGTGTAAAAGTACCATTAATGAAGTAGGAAATTATGTTTTTGGTAATTGGTTTCATCATTGTGAAATGTAAGTGGTTCTTTTACTTCTGTTAATTCTTGACCTAAAGGGCAACAATAATCTCTAGAAGAATATTCTATATATTAGTTGTTGTTTTATGTTGTTATTTTGTGTTCTGCTAGTCCCACGATGTAAGAACTCTATAGTCAGGATATTTTAACTATTAAAATATTTTCTAGAACCTTAGATATTCAGCTAGTGTTTAAAACAAAAAACTTGTCTTATGGATTGGTGGGAATTGACTATTCTTGTAACAAAAGTTTAAAGCTCTGGTATTTCTTTCTGGTCAAATGTTTATTAATGTGAAATGGAAGGAAATTTTAACCATTCCAGAAAGATTGTTTCTTGGATATTATTTTTCCCTGAAAGGAAAGATAATGCTGCCTTCCACAACCTCTTATAGGTAAAAAGAAAAGTCTCCTTATACATACGGCCTTTGTCAAGAATGTAAGTTTCTATTTTTCTGTCTTTTTTTAGGGTTCACTGTCAGACTTTCTTAAGGCTAATGTGGTCTCTTGGAATGAACTATGTCATATTGCAGAAACCATGGCTAGAGGATTGGCATATTTACATGAGGATATACCTGGCCTAAAAGATGGCCACAAACCTGCCATATCTCACAGGTAGACTATATTTGTATTGTTTTCCCAGGTAATTGAGTATACATTTACTAAACTTTTAAGCCCGTGGGTAAATTTTAATTTTTCCTTTGTTATTCAGGCATGCTTTACAAGACAGTTGGTTTTCATTTGTTTTTTAAAGTTAGCTTTGAGATTGGCCAGGAAGTATTTTGGATAATATATATATTAACATTATTGGTAAAGTTTAATGATCTACTTCATCTCATTTCTGAAAGCATGATTGAAAATAAACTATATTTTCTCAATCTCAAAGGAAAAAGACATTTGTTTTACCTCAAAACGTGATATACTTTAAAGATGATTATAAATAGGGATTATTATCCAAGGGCATGTAAGGAAGGAGAGACTTTGAATGTCTCCCTTGCTTGTTTTTTGAATGACCTTATTATCTTTACCCTGAGCCAAGGTAGAGGGAGGCATCACTTAAACAGTTGTCCAGTGAAGAAATAGTTCTTAGACCCAACACTTGTCGTGCCCGCAAAAGGAAAAATGATTGCGTCTTAAACATGGAATTCAGTTTGCCATGTATTTAATTTTCTTGAACGTGGGATTCAATTTGTCGTCTTGTGTTCAATTTAAAGATGGTTGTTTGAAAAGTAGGCATTAACTGATTCATGGAACAGATACTTAGCTGAGTGCCACCAGGTGATGTTTTAGGTTGCTGGGAGCCATTATTGTAAGTCAGCCTCTAATTTAAGTTCTGATTTTGCAAACTTTAAATGACGTCTACCTCAGAAATAACTCTTTCTTCTCACTTTCTTACATGCAGTCTATTGGCCTCTTCTTGGATTTTCCCTTGCCCTACCTGGCCACATAGGGAATTAATCCTTAAGAATCCCCAGAGTTATTAAGAAAAGGTCCTGAAAGTCTTTTGAAACTAAGATTGATTGGCTTTTATAGCATTTGGGAGTGTCTACTCGTGCTTTCAATATCCCATTCTTGGTCTATGTATCTGTACGTAAATTTAACCACTAGTCATGGCATAGATGTATTTAATTAGGGTGTAGTAATCTCTAGGATGAGCCAGTTGAGACAGGTGTGTAGAAGAGGATATCTTATTGCCTTAAAACTGTTACCCTTTTCAGAACACCAGGATCTAGCTAGAGCAGTGTATGTTTATGGTAAAAAGTTTCTAGTATCCATGCCGTAAGATGCTTTTCTACAACTGGGTGGAAGAATATAAGAACCTCTATAATAAGGGATTATTCTAAAATGTAGGTCTGTACCAATAAACAGAAGGCCTCAATTCAGCAATATTTTAAAAATTTCTTCATTTTGGTTTAAATTTCAGTTTCTATGGGAGTTTGCAAGTAAGAACTCTAAAATATTATCTTAGAAAACAGTAGTTTTGTGATTGATAGGTGGGTGACATAGGTAACATATCTTTTTGACATGGCAAATGTTTATATAACTGCTTTATGGATAGGATTCCTTCTTATTGTCCATGTTATGAATAGGGGTTTGTCACTGTGCTCTTGTGTTAAAGGCTACGTGGGGGCTCTGAGCTTTTTCTTTCTCCCTTTCTCTGCATTTCATAATTTTAAGTAACTATTTTTTCATAGTGTACATATTCCCCCTCTTTTCTGCTTTCAATAAAAAATTTAAAACGTAACTTGTCTAAACTTAATTTGAATACTCTTTTTATTTGCAAGGGACATCAAAAGTAAAAATGTGCTGTTGAAAAACAACCTGACAGCTTGCATTGCTGACTTTGGGTTGGCCTTAAAATTTGAGGCTGGCAAGTCTGCAGGCGATACCCATGGACAGGTAAGGATGATGATTATAAAATATAAGAAAAAATAAACTTGTCCCATATTTTCTTAGAATGGCATGTCAGGACTGAATTAGTCTAAAATTGTTGTGGTGTTTAAATTAGCATCTAACAGTGTTATGTGTTAAAGTTTCTGAGGAAGACATTTTCATATGATGGTAGAGGACTCAGGTGGTTTAGATTAAGCAGTTCATAAAACAATAACTTAGACACGTGTCGTAGGATTGTTTTTGAAAAATTGATCAAAGAATAATCCAGCACCTTTTAATAGACCTCATTCTTAGGGAATTCTTCGTATGAACTCAGTAGTTTTAGTCTGTTAGTTCTTTCACCATATTAAGAAGAGTGGAAGAATAATTAGTCACTATCCTTACCTACAGTGTATTAAATTCCCTGTCCATTTTCCCATGCAATAATAGTTTATTGCTTCTTGTTGTTTATTGCTTCATTCATTTCTTTAATCAACTTGATGGCTTTTCTCCAAATTCTCTCCAGAGTTCAGAGCACTTGTAAACCCCTGAATTAGGTAACTCTGACACCTCTGTATGCCTCTATGTGCACAGAGATCTTAGTAATAGGAACCTCTAGGAAGGCCAGAAGGGAAAAGAACATTATCCATACATTTTATTCTCAGAAACTTTGAGGCTGGAAAAGATGTTTTCATTCCTACAAGGTCACCTTTTATTTTTATTTATTTATTTATTTATTTATTTATTTATTTATTTATTTATGAGACAGAGTCTCGCTCTGTCACCCAGGCTGGAGTGCAGTGGCATGATCTTGGCTCACTGCAGCCTCTGCCTCCCGAGTTCAAGTGATTCTCCTGGCTCAGCTTCCCGAGTAGCTGGGATTACACGCATGCACCACCATGCCCAGCTAATGTTTGTATTTTTAGTGGAGACGGGGTTTCATCAAGTTGGCCAGACTTGTATTCAGCTCCTGACCTCAAGTGATCCTCCCACCTTGGCCTCCCAAAGTGCTGGGATTATAGGCATGGGCCACCACGCCCAGCCAAGATCACCTTTTAAATCAGGGAAACCAGTTCAACCTAAAAGGTGACATTTTCTACAAAGCTAAATGATTCAGGCCTTTGACATTATCATTTCTTCACCTTTCATATCATGTAAATTATTTGACCAACTAATTCTTAGCTTTCTTTTCCCTAGCATATCCTATTAGTTCCTGAGGACACGTTTTTTTAAGCAGTCATGGCACCACAATTTTTGGCAATATTGACTAACGGTTTAAGAATGTAGTTTGGGGTAATGGTCAGTAGCCATATAGCTCTAGAAAAGTTGACTGCAAATGTATATGGGAATGGAGGCAATTTTGTGGAGAATACTACCAAGGTTGTGTAGGAAGCCTGAGGACAAACTTCTAAGCTAATTGAATGATTGACTATCATAAGACTAAATTCTGGGAACATATTCTTAATTTGGTACCTCATAAGCCCTCCTTCCCCTATTTTTTGAGAAAAAAATTTGTGACTCATTCATGTCATATTTTAACTCCTTCACAATTGGGTTCTATGATTAGTTAAAAATTAATTGCTTACAGTAATGACTCCTCGACTTTAGATTTCATGGACCAGAAAATTTCAAAAATATCTGGAGGGACTTGCATGTTATTGCACATTTTATATAGTACAAAGAACACATATAAAAGAGGTGACATTTTATGTCAACATGGTAAATAAACCATAATCTTGTAATAAAAGAGGTAGGTACTTTGGATGGCATACATTTACCTTTAAGAGAAAAGTAGGTTTTAGGGAAACAGTCACTGATAACACAATTAAAATAATTATTCAGAGTATATTTAAATTTTTTAAATTTTTTAAAAGTAGAGCCACTTTTCCCTTTAATGTGTTCTCCTTGAACTTTAATGACCTGTCTTTATTCTTAAAACAGTCTCTGTTACATGTATATTTGCATAAATTGCCCAACTTTTAATCTAGAGTAGAGATTATAGCCACCTAAGGATGGAGCTTTATGGACATACCAATATCTAGACTGTTCTCTAGTTCTGATATATCGTAAGTATGTTGTGATGTACCCAACTATCTCACAAATATTTTTAAGCATTCATATATGAATGTTGTCAAGCACCAACCAAAGCTAGCTGTACTAGCTTAGTAACCATAGTTACAGTACTAAGAAATACCAAATTGTTGGGGACAGATATAAATAAAGGACTCCAAGACAGAAGAATTTATGAATAAACAAATACATAGATTTTGTACAGATAGAACTTTTTAATGTCAATGTGTCCTTTACTTAGCTAATTCTTTTTACAATATTAGTTTTTTTTTAATACAGAGAAAAGGCCTCAAAAAAGTTTTTTTTTAAGCTACATTTCAAACAGTATGCAAAGGTAAAACTGAAAAGTATGCAGCATCCTTCTCCCAGCTGACCATCGGTTTAGTTTCTTGTGATTACATCCACATCCAGAAAGGGGAACATAAAAACTTCTAAGTCTGTACCAGCATAATGTCTGTTTGATGTATTCTTTAAGTATACGCAGAAAGGATCTTACTATTTATACGCTATAGTCTGGTATACCTTACCCTGGTAATAGACCACATTTGGTTTTGATTCATCTTACAAAATCATACAGTGTTAGTTCATAAAGTTAATGAATGAGTACTCTTTGCTTTTAACATCTTTTTCAGGTTGGTACCCGGAGGTATATGGCTCCAGAGGTATTAGAGGGTGCTATAAACTTCCAAAGGGATGCATTTTTGAGGATAGATATGTACGCCATGGGATTAGTCCTATGGGAACTGGCTTCTCGCTGTACTGCTGCAGATGGTAAGGGAAAAAATATTTTTAAAAAAGATATATATGCCTACCACACATGTATGAAAAGGGATGATACACTCCAAGGTAATATTTTAAAGTACAGTTTTTTTTTTTTCTTTTTTTAAATTGACTCCAAGAGGTGGTAGAGAATTCAGGAGGCAGAGGAGCAGAGTGTGGGGTAGGACAGGAAAGGAATTGCTATGTATTGATCCTTTACTAGCTATGTTACTGGACACTTCACATACCTTAAGGTTATTTCCTAAAAGAGCTTCAGAGGTAGTTATTATATTACATATGAGGAAATTGAGATGCAGAGAAATTAAGTAGTTTGCCTACTTTAGCCTCAAACTGGTGAATGATGAAACCTAGATTTGAAACTCTGATCCGGACATAGGGAGAGGTCTGCTTTAAGGTCGTATGGGGCCTGCCCCCCAGGTTAAAGGGTTTCTATTACTTGTTATTGTTATTGAAGCCCATGTTAAGTCTTACAGATACTTGTTTTTATTTATTTATTTTTCTGGGTAAACTTTCAGACGATATTCCTAGTGTGACAGAACTATAGTGTTTCAAGCACTCTCTCTTTAGTATTCCTTCATAAGGTCTTTACTCTGTCTTCAAGTATGTTGCGGCATTTTTTGTTTTGAATAATATAAGGCAAACTTGCTGACTGCTGAACTCCTAAACAGATGTAAATGAGCTCGATCTGTTTATTAAGTTTTAATTTATAATTGTCTAAAGCCTTCTTGTGATTGTCAAAGACCATAGGAAAATTGTGAATATTTTAAGTTATAACCAACGTAACCTATGTTACTAACAATATTTTATTTTCTGAGTACGGTAATAGGCTCTCATTGTAGGACAGATTGCCACTGGATATGAAATTCAATATGGGGTACTAGTAAAGGGAATTTAGTAGAGTGCTCAGAAATGGGCACATAGTCTATAGGCATCTTCCAGGATTGAGGGATTGGCTTGGGAGTCAGTGCTAAACCTACGAAAAGTTGAAGCAATTTGGGAATGATTTTAGAAGTCTTTAGGAAGAAGAGTAAGAATTCAGAGTATTTTGACTCAAAGTGGAAGAGGAATTACATTTATGATGTGCATTTATGGAAGCAGAAGTAGGTTAGATGGCAGATATTATAGGAAAATATATTTTATAATAACTTGATTAATATGAACTCTCCATAGCAAATCATTGGATTAAGTAATTTAGGAGACACAAGACCCTGTTCTCAAGTAACATACAGTTTAGTTAGGGCAATAAAATATATCCTGGACAATTAAATCTAGAGTAAGCTAAGTGTGAGTTGTCTAGCCCATTCCCCGGTACTTAGGTATTCCGTAAATGTTTCTGGATGAGCACAATACTTAAGAAATACAAGCATGTGTTTTAGGAGTTTAGGGGAGAAATTGCTTTGTTTATGGGGAAGAGGAGTTATCCGAGAAGTTCTTTTGGAAAAAGAAAAGGCTAGATACTGACTTTTCTTAAATACCATGAAATAATTTCAGAGTCAGGCATTTCTGACTCTTATGTCAGAACCCAATTCTTTAGTCAGAAATTGGGGTAGAGAGGATAGTGTGAGCATTAATTGCTAAAGTAGGTGCTTTCACATTTGTTGATGGTTACTTGTTTGTTAAATGAAGTAGTTCTCAAACTTTAATGTGGCATACCAGATTCTTAGGAATCTTGTTAAAATTTAGATTCTGACTCAGTAGGTCTGGGTTGAAGCCTGAGTCTACATTTCTTAAAAACTAAGCTACCAGTTGATGGCAGTGTTGCTGGCCTGTAGACCACATAAGTGTTGGTTGAATAGACACCTTAGAATGTCAGTACTCTGTCACTGGAAGTGCTCAAGCAGAGACCAACTGTCCAGCCATAAAGAATTCTTATATTTGAAGAGGGGTAAGTTAGATGGCCCCTTTATGATTCATTGTATTCTATCCAGGAGTATTTACTGCATTTCAAGAGCTTCACAAAATTTGTGTTTATGCACATATATAGCTGGTCACTGATACTGCTCAGTGGTGACCTGTGTCTGTCAAAGTAAGGCAGTCCAGCAATTAAAACCACAGACTTCGGAGTTATTCAGAGAGTTGGGTTCAATTCCAGCTCTACCGTTTAACAGCTGTATGTCTTTGTGCAAATTATGTAACTTTTCTGAGCTGCTTGTAAGGTAAATAGAGGTAGTGCCATCTTAACCCTGTGAAGTAAGTAATATATGTAAAGTTCCTGATCAGGATAGGTGCTCACTGGATATTAGTTATTATTAACTCCTAAATACAGTTTTCTATTTATCTGAGTAGGCCTAAGAAAAAAGGAATTATTTATATTGTTTAATCTTGTCTATGAAGGCACATCCTGACTTGTTGGAACCCCTAGTTGGAGAGCCTGTTTGTGATTTTCTAAAAAATTAAACGTACTTTTTGGCAGCTGTTGTGAGGGAGTATAGAGAAGAGGTATGACTCTGAGGTGCATAATTCCTCATGTGGGGCATGCAGGGGGGTTGGATATGCCATAGAATAAGCATGGTTATAATACATTGAACCTAGAGCCTCCAGAGATGGAAGCACCACTGTTAACATTCTGATCTGAACTGTAAGGATTGAGTACCCTAAAGGGATATTATATAACCTTAATTTACAAATACTGATTGTTCCTTATGTCCTCTATGCAGATGGAAATAGGCATCCTTTATACCTAGATAAGAAAGCTCCTTATACAATCTTTAAGGAAATTACATGCCAAATTATAGACCTTTTCGTTTCTCATATGTTAGTTTGGTCACACTACGGTATAAGTACAGTTGAGAATCTGTTTCTCTTCTGTCCTCATAACATGTAAACAGTTGGGAAAAGGTGACAGAGTATATTTTAGAAAGTTTTTACCAGTTTGAAAGTCAGGAGGATTTTAATGAAAATGATTTATTTTTCTTTTCTTACTTTTCAGGACCTGTAGATGAATACATGTTGCCATTTGAGGAGGAAATTGGCCAGCATCCATCTCTTGAAGACATGCAGGAAGTTGTTGTGCATAAAAAAAAGAGGCCTGTTTTAAGAGATTATTGGCAGAAACATGCTGTAAGTTATCCAGTTAGCTTTTCATTTGAAATTCCAATAAAACACTTTTCAGAGGAATTATTTATCTCTGCACATTTCTTTTTCTTCAAGTATTTTCTGGGAGGTGATCTTCATACAGGATATTCTAGAGTTCTGGATGCAGAATTAGGGCTATGTCTGTATACCCCTGAAGGTGATTGTAAACTTATAGAGCTTTAGAGGGCTTTTGTCTCAATGGTCCTGCGCAGAAGAGTGTGTCATCTAGTTTCCCAGGGAAAAGGCATGCCAGACTCGGAACCTGTGGATAGTTGGGTAACTTTGCTGATGACCACTTCCAATATGATAACATTTTAGAAAGTGTATGAAGCACCAGGTTTTTTCCTCTCTATGGGAGTTTGTTGTAGCCTTTTGATTTCAGCTTAGAGAAGACTTTCAAGTCTTAAGAGTGCTTTAAAACTAGAGACCAGGCACACAACAGTATTGCCTGGTTATTTTGGTCTAAATACAACTAGAAACATGGCTAAAACCAGGCAGATAAATCTCAAAAGGGGCTTTCTGCTCTTCTATTTAATTGGAAGATAGAAATGCTGATATTAACTAAGAAAACAATAAAAATGATTAGGTCCCCCTTTATCCTTGATTTTTGAGTCCATTTGAAGGGTTAGCATTGAAATGACCTGGTTTGTGAACAAGGGATAGAGTTTGTTTTGCTTTTTTTTTTTTTTTTTTTTTTTTTTTGGGAGTTAAAAAAAAAATTCCTGTTGTGATCATCTCATGCTTAAAAAGAAAAAAAATAGTTCTCTTTATGCTTTTCTTCATGATTCTGCACATGGTATTCAATAAAAGTGAATGTTGACAGAAACTTCTTTGACCCAGAAAACTAGCCATTTCTTCATGAAATTTTTATTCTATTTCCTAATAGAAAACAAAAATTGCTGTGGCGTTTGAGTATGTTTTTCTCCTTTTAGGGAATGGCAATGCTCTGTGAAACCATTGAAGAATGTTGGGATCATGACGCAGAAGCCAGGTTATCAGCTGGATGTGTAGGTGAAAGAATTACCCAGATGCAGAGACTAACAAATATTATTACCACAGAGGACATTGTAACAGTGGTCACAATGGTGACAAATGTTGACTTTCCTCCCAAAGAATCTAGTCTATGATGGTTGCGCCATCTGTGCACACTAAGAAATGGGACTCTGAACTGGAGCTGCTAAGCTAACGAAACTGCTTACAGTTTATTCTGTGTAAAATGAGTAGGATGTCTCTTGGAAATGTTAAGAAAGAAGACCCTTTGTTGAAAAACGTTGCTCTGGGAGACTTATTGCATTGCCGACAGCACAGATGTGAAGGACAAGAGACTAAGAGAAACCTTGCAAACTCTATAAAGAAACTTTTGAAAAAGTGTACATGAAGAATGTAGCCCTCTCCAAATCAAGGATCTTTTGGACCTGGCTAATGGAGTGTTTGAAAACTGACATCAGATTTCTTAATGTCTGTCAGAAGACACTAATTCCTTAAATGAACTACTGCTATTTTTTTTAAATCAAAAACTTTTCATTTCAGATTTTAAAAAGGGTAACTTGTTTTTATTGCATTTGCTGTTGTTGTTTCTATAAATGACTATTGTAATGCCAATATGACACAGCTTGTGAATGTTTAGTGTGCTGCTGTTCTGTGTACATAAAGTCATCAAAGTGGGGTACAGTAAAGAGGCTTCCAAGCATTACTTTAACCTCCCTCAACAAGGTATACCTCAGTTCCACGGTTGCTAAATTATAAAATTGAAAACACTAACAAAATTTGAATAATAAATCAATCCATGTTTTGTAACAAATTCACTGTGTTATTTAAGGGAAAAAAGGTAAGCTATGCTTAAGTGCCAACAGTAAGTGGCCATTCGTAAAGCAGTGTTTTAGCATTTCTTGTGCTGGCTTGTAATGTAGGGAAAAAAAGTGCTGTTTTTTGAAAAGATGGTGTCATTTCCCCCTTCTTCCCATGTTTTAAAGCCCCATCTTATATCCAGTTCCCAAAATTTGCATACTTACCTAAGTATTTTTTTTAGGTGTGCTGTGTTTGGGGAATATTTGAAAATTTAAAGCATGATATAAAATTTTTTTAAGTGAGCTGTGACACTGGAAAGCTCTTCATTTTGTCTTTTAAAATAGAGTTTTTTCTATTTATATATGTAAAATTGTAGTGTATTTCTTTTCACCAAACAGTGTGTGGGACATTCTTTATCACTGTTTAGGATCACCTCAGGAAGTGTCGTTACCCAGAATTCCTCACTGTCTGCTTTGAGACTTGTAACTTTATCACTATACTTCTGCTTGGTGCCATCTTGTCAGAGTAATATTTGATGTCTGTGATATGTAAAGAATTATCCTAGGATAGAGATACTAAACTTTAAGCAGATTTCAGATGTTACTGCTTTAAAACAAATCAGGGATAACAAATTAAACATATAACTTAAAATATGCAATGACATTTAGAGGTAACCAATGTTGATATAGGTAACATAGCCTAGCCACCGCCCCAAAATTGCTTTTACAGCTAACACTGATATTAATTTAGGATAGTTCATGCCTTATCCTTGCTAAGAAAATGGAATTGATGGTAGGCAGGTGCCAAAGTGCTTTTCAAAACCATATTACGTTAGAATACAATTGGATTCTTCCTCAGATTTATACAGGCCAAAGTAAAACATTAATTTCCTGAATTTCCAGATTACCAATCAACAAATAGCCAGTATTATGCCATGTTATTTCCGTCAGGTCATTTTAAAATCCATACATTAATTTTATAAAAGAATTTTTTACATGTCACTGTCAGGAGCTCACTGTGAATGTGTTGTCTTAAAATGGTTATTTAACCACACAGTACACTACATTTTACATATATGTACGTAATCTCTGGGAATAGTAAATTATGTTATTTATAAAAAATACATAGGTCAACAGACTTTAAGCAGGGAGGAAAAGAAGAGTAATAGCGTCTGTGTGCCGCAGACCATTCAGAACTGTCATGCGTGTCCCCATGGTCTCATTGTATTCCTAGCAATTCCATTTTCAATGTTGAGTTCACCTCTATTTCAGAGTACTTGGTCTCTCAGTTTCTTGATCTGGCTTTGCTTCCATTTAAAAACTAATCAAGAAGGGAAAATATTGAGAATGTGCATACAAGAAAATCATTAATTTCCTGAAGATGAATTTCTACCTGTTGTGAACATTCAACTTTCTTTTTAAAAGTTAAAAAAAATCAAAACAAAAATAAACAAGGGATATTATGATGAATGTTTGGCTTATGTGAGTACTAGAGATAAATTTTTTTAAAACCAGTTATTCACAATATAAAATGTTTTCAAGTTAGAAAAAATTTTTAGGAATCCTGGTTATTGTATTTAACTGTAGCTAACCAATTTTAAAACTTGTATTCTTTTGAGAACTATGATTAATAGAAAAACTTTTTTATAAGCAGTAAAATAAGAATGTTCCAGTGACTACCTGTCCTTATACCTAGTCTTGTTAAAACTTTCTTTTGCAGGGTATTTAGTGTTTGGTTTACAGTCAGTGCAGAGTGGGCAAGTTAACAGAAAGTTTGAGCTAGAGATACTGGAAAAAAAGAAAGATCAAAGAATGAGAAAAATGGTGATCCATTTTGGGGCAAACTGAAACCCCCCAAATAACTCTTTCCTCATGTGTATGGTGCTCCTCATGACTCGTCTTGTATTTTGCCTTTCTGATACCCATCAGAACTGCTGCTGCTCTAACTTATACTCTTTACCTTGCCCAGATCTCCACGTAAGGAATGCTTTATGATCAACTTGCCATAGGACTGATGGATTAACCAGTGTTCGGCTTTATTTGAAGTCTATGCCCTGCACAGCTCTTGTATGTATTTTAGATGCTAGAAGTTTTTTTTAGCATGTGATGTGTGATTCTTGTTTGAATTCTAGGTACCTTGTGAATTCCAGAAAAAGAGACTGTGCCTCATGATTGTTAGTCCCATGAACTTGCACTATCTTTCATGGCGATGTTTTGAAAATACAATCAGGAAAAAACCCAACACTTTTGGAATTTAAAATAGAATCATATCATGAAATTTAAAAAGAATCTCTTTGGTCGCGTTTCCTCACCTCTAAGTAACAGCTACATTTAAGTAAAATGCAGGTGGTAGGGAAAAAAACCATGGCCAGATGGTGGTTTAGTGGAATAAACTGATTACTGGTCTTTTTTTTTTTTTTTTTTTTTAAAGAAAGAAGCGTCATCACAGAGACTTTCCAATTTCTCTTTTTTACTTTTTTGAAAGATTACTTTTTAGGAACATTTGGTATGATATGCATAAAATTATTTATCAATTTGTGGGCAAAATGATACAAGTAGCATCTTGATTGAACATCATTTACCTCAGATATTCAACCAGCAGTACGTTTTTTATGCAGTCTCAACCCATATCCCATTTGTTACCTCTCAGAATATTGGTAAGCAGTTATTTTCGCTTTACTCTGTATTTCTTGTGTTTTGGGCACAGGTTATTGTACTACTGTCAAATCGTACTTGCTATTTTTTCTGCAAGTATTTAACAGAAAGCTTAAAATCCCCATAAAACCCCACCTTGGATAAGTGATTGTTAAATATTGTACAAATAAAATGTATGCTATCCCCATTCCATCCCCAAGTTAAATAAAAAAAAATGAATATGGTATGATTTGCATATGCAGTTTTTCTTTAGCTATGTGTTCTTAAAGAGGGGAGTGGTAGCTTTGTAACTTACAGTGAGGCTTACACCTTGACAACTGCCAAGAATGAGGATAGTGGTGAGTGAAGGGAGATTTGTTAATTATGGTATTTCCCTCTATTATCTTCTAAACAGATTATATTCCCACTCAAGTATGTGTGTTGGTCCTGCCAGTATTAGGAAGCAGAGGCTTGTTGGCATTGTGTCACACAGTACACACCAATGGATTCTCAGATTTTCTAGGGTAAAGGTGAAGGACGGGGCAGCACTTAGACTATGGTGGTTTGAAAGAAACAGAATTGCTTTCTAAACCAGATGAGGCTGAGAATGCGAACTATGGTGAAATATGCATGGAAACTCTACAGAAAAGACTGAAGTGTTTCTTACAGTGTTTTCTGCAAAACAGTGATTCATTAGGACATTAATAGGTATTATGTTTTCAACATGTACAGCATTATGATACAGTAAGTTTGGACCTGAGTCATTCATTCCCCAGAGTCTTTCACGTGCACGAGAATCAGTCATTTTAACAAGAATTCTGTTTCTGGTGGGCCACTTGGAGGGAACACAGATGTAAAAAACACACTGAAATATTCCTCCTTCACCTGCTTTTCAGTCTGAGGTAGTCAGATTAAAAAGCAGTTTGTGCTTTTTTGGTTCTATTTTTCCTCCTGTAGTAAATGAAGAAAATATCTTGAAGCTATATG
The DNA here is from genome assembly GCF_000951045.1 of Mandrillus leucophaeus. Taxonomy (NCBI): domain Eukaryota; kingdom Metazoa; phylum Chordata; class Mammalia; order Primates; family Cercopithecidae; genus Mandrillus; species Mandrillus leucophaeus. Next base: position 1,268,283 of record NW_012109586.1, read on the forward strand.
TGTAAGTTTACATTATTCTTGAACCGCTTTTTAAACTAGGGTTTTTCAGACTTGTTTTTATTGATGACAGTTCAAGCAATTTAAGAGATGAAGTTAGCTCAAAACTCTTGCAAATAGACTTTAGCTTTTTTGTATGAGAGAATATGGAAAGGCCAACAATCAACACTGCTCCTCCCCACAAAAATGCTTTGGGAATATAATAGGCATATGCTTCATTTGTGTAACTTTTCCTAATGTATTTTTTGAATTTGCTTTTAACTGTTTCATGTTTACCTCAATTGGTACTTAGTCTTAAAATCTGTATACTTGGTTATTGATAGATCTTCTGTAGCTCTTACGTAGCCAGTGAGACAGATAAGGGCTGTCAGCTTTTAAGTGACATCTTAAGCTAATAAGAAATTGCAATCCTCAAGTCATTTCATGAGGCTGTTACCCTTTAAGACAAATAATACTTTCCTCAAATAGTTTAGAAAATTTTTAAAAGGGTCAGTTACAGCATAAGTGTAAAATTCTTGCTTCTAGTATATAATAGTGATGTTACCATGTTAAGTATTTTGGTGAAATATCCCCTAAAAATGTGTAGACTATGGCACAGAATCAGTATGCAAGCCTTAGCCTGAATGAGACTGCTGAAAAGTAAATGACAGGGATCTGAATACTTAGAAGGTTTGACTTTTTGCAGGGAAGGAAAGGCTATGTATGCAAAAGAATATGTTGTAACTACTGAAGAGCTACTTTTATGCACAGGAATTTTTTATTCCACTTTGTATCCAAGATTTCATTAAAACATTGTGCCTTAGAGCATACTTTAAAAACTATTTGGTAAGGAATCCACTGTCGAACCTCAGGTTTTAATAGCACTGCCTTTGGTGTTAAACTGAGTTGAATTCCAAGCCTGCTGGCTATTCCCAGCATTGCCACTGCTTTGTTAGTTTTCTAATCTGTAAATAACAGTACCTACATCTCACAGGGCCTCTAACAGTTAAATGGATTGTAAGCTGCACAAGCATAGGGACAGTCTGTCTTTTGTAAACCTCCCATGCACACAGTAGGCAATCAAATATTCTTGAACAAATGAAGTCACTTAAGTGCTTATTAAATTTCATTTTAAATATATGCCTCTGTTAATTCATGGATCTTGGAACTTACTTAAAAGACAATGCTTTTACTGACATTTCCACATTCCTCAGGGATTTACTGTTTGATACAGGTTCAGTTAACATTGCCATACATGTCTCATTACTTTTGGGAGTGCTTTTCCAGAAATCTCTGGTACAGTCACGTCACTTCATGATGGGGCTATGTTCTGAGAAATGTGTCTCTGGGTGATTTCATCATTGGATGAACATCACAGAGTGTACTTACACAAACCCTGATGGTATATAGCCTGTTACACACCTAGGCTATACATACAGCCTAGCCTATTACTCTTAGGCTACAATGCTGTACAGAATGTTACTGTAATACTGTAGGCAACTGTAACACACTGGTAAACATTTGTATATTCAAACATAGAAAAGGTACAGTAAAAATATGGTACAGTCTTACAAGACCACCCTCATATATACAATGTCACGGACCAAAATGTTATGTGGTGCCATGACTATACTTGTTAAGAAGGCAAATTCCAATCCTTTTGACCTATGGTAAGCTCAACAATCTGTAATTTTAGAAAATCCTACAAGGGATTCTGATGTGGATGGTATGAGTACCACATTTTGAGATATCTAGAAGAAAAATCTTCAAACTCCTTGGCCTTTTCCTTCCATGTGAACCATCTTCTGACTAAGCTGGTTAGTCTCCTGAACTAGAAAACCTGAGTCTGGGATAGAATCCAAAATTTGCTTGTGGACAGAAAAAAACCCTGCAGCAAACCTACTGTACCAAAGGTTACTTATACTTCAGTTGTTACGATTGTTTTTTTACTCCTTTGGTTTAAGGTTTGTAAAGACATCTAGCTGTTAGGTTGAAGTGAGCTCTTCAAATAGACCATTATATATATAAGTGTTAAAAAAGCACATGGTCTAGTCCCTAAAACAGTCATATTTTATTCTTCTGAACTGCTACTTACAAAGTAATCTCAATTACTGAAGTTATAAATCATGTAACTGTTCATGATTAAAAGGCAAGACACAGCCAAGACAGTAGACATGCAAGTCTCACATAAATACAAAAATATTTATAGAATGTTTAGTATTATCATGTTAAAGGACAATAGTTTTTCGTTCTCTACAGAAGTATGAATGAAATGCCAAAGTTGAAGTCACTGATTATATTCATAACCAGCTCAGTGAGGATGTTGCCCACTGCCTCACATCTGTAGGACAGTTGGGATATTTCTGCAGAGCATTCATAATTTGAGTATTATCCAAAAGCAGTTTCATCAGCTGGTACTCTCTCTGTGAATTTCCTGAAGTTCTTTCCATGGGCTTTATTAATTCTAATTGTTGCAAGTGTTCAAAAGCCTGAAAGATGAAAGAAATAGTTTAGGTTGAATAGGAGAGGAGAGTAACAACTCTCCTGGTCTCTCCCAGAGAACAGTTAGTGTTTTGGTCAGCTGCAGAACAGAGTACTGGGAAACAAACTAACAACTATCAACAGGACTAAAAAAACTCTCACAACCCCATAAAAAACTCTATTATCAGGTAAAACAGTGTCAATGCACACTTACTTGTCCATATATTGTTGAATATAAATATGGCAAACTTTAATTCAATATATACAATAACGGTTTTCTTCCTGGCCTCATTCTCTATCATAGTTCCTCCTAGTACTTTAATTAATAAAGTGTTTCCAGTTGTCTGTAAAAACCTAAGAATCAGATACGACTTTCTGATCGATTACCTAAGCTACTCAGATTTGCATTTATATTTTGTCTGTCTCTACCTTTGCTTTGCTATGTAAAAAGTTAACAACTGTAACAAAGAGGGAGGCAGAAAAAGACCCTTGAGTCAACTAGGCATATTCAGCTGATCCTGTAAGTAAAGGATTCAACAGGGTGGTATGGACATGGAGAGGGGACAGGCTCCTGTTTCCTCTAAGAAGTCAGACTGAGACTGTCACAACATTCTTCCATTTTCCCCATCTTAATAGGGCTCTTTCCTGTCTGCTTCCTCTTATCCTTAATATTCACGTATTGTATCTTTTCTGACCTTCAGTGTTGTGTTAGGTACGTTATTAGGGTATGAAAAAAACTGAAACCATTAAATCATGATATACTAACCATTAAATAACAATACACTGAAATAGATTCCTGAGGATTCTATTATATTCTTACAACTCACTGTAAAAAACATCACTGGAGCATATTCTCTATGTATCACATAAATTCTTCTGATAGAGAAACAGCTCAGATACCTTCATATCTGCAAATGAGAAAATACTGGAGGCTGCAGGTGTTAGAGCTGAATAGAACTATGCAGATTTAAAACATTTCTAAATAGCAAAATACTTCATTATTGAAAATTCAGAAATGAGCAGCTACAAATTATTGAGAATTTAAATGCAGGCCGGGCGCAGTGGCTCAAGGCTGTAATCCCAGCACTTTGGGAGGCCGAGGTGGGCAGATCACAAGGTCAGGAGTTAGAGACCAGCCTGACCAACATGGTGAAACCCTGTCTCTAAGAATACAAAAATTAGCTCGGTATGGTGGTGCACGCCTGTAATCCCAGCTATTCAGGAAGCCGAGGCAGGAGAATCGCTTAACTCGGGAGGCAGAGGTTGCAGTGAGCCAAGATTGCACCCACCACTGTACTCCAGCCTGGGTAACAGAAGGAGACTCCATCTCAAAAAACAAAAAACAAACAAACTCAAAAAATTTAAATACTTGGGTAACCTTTCCATTTTCACAACTCTCACAAAATAAGACTATTAGGGGAAAAAAACCATCCAGTATTGTAAAATACTTTTCCTGTTTCTTTGAAGAAATGGCAGTGCCCTGTACTCATTTTTGTTGCTACAGGAAATGAAATTCTGATTACTAGGGCCTACAAGGGATGCCAGTGGACTTGGGGATCCACTGTTTTAAAAAAGTTTCATTCCTTAAAATCCTCAAGAGCTGCACTGTCCACACTAGGCTACTCAGCATTTCAATGGTGACTCAATTTTTATTTAAACTTAAAAATGGATATTTAATTCTATTAAAAAATTCTAAGCATGTTTAGAACAATTTCAAAATGTAAATTTACTTTCTCAGCTACAAATTTTATGGAATCTAAACAGCAAGAATTTCCAGTGAATATTTAGGCCACTGAGATGTGCTTTGTAAGTATAAATGTACACCAAATGTTAAAGACTTAATTCAAAAGAATGGAAAATACTTTGTTTTTCTATGATTATAGAATGACACATTTTTGATATGTTGAATTAAATATAATATATAATTAAAATTACACCTTTTTTCTTACAGGTACTAGAAAATCTAAAACTACATTACATGGCTCACATTATCTTTGTAGTGGACAATGGTAATCTACATGAAGTCCTGAAGTTGTAAAACTCATGACTCAGCCCCCAAATAACACTTTGTCTGTATCCCCTCACAGGCCAGTGAGATTTTGTCTTTTAAGTTTCTTAATGGCTCTTATTTTCATTTTTTTTCTTTTACTGCTGCGATTATAAAAGCCAATCAATCCTTGGGTTGGAAAGGGAAAGGTTGTATCACACACTATACTGAATAGTTGTTTTCAGGATGCAAGTGCTATGAAGAGACAGCAGAGGGCAGTATACCTCCACAAACTAAAACAACTGGTCACTTCCTCAGATTTTTTCAAAATATTTCATTTTTAGATAATTGTTTTTAAAAAATCTCTATAATACTTAATATTTAAAAATGAAAGTGCAATTTTAATACATAATCAAATTGGATGTAAAAAATATACTTGTCTGTAGAAAAATAGCAAACTAAATCTTACCTTCATGACAACAGGTTTTTCAAAATTATAAACAGAATGTGCTTTCCTTTGAACAAACTTCTGAAACTCTGGGTAGAAAGCAATGACAACATTATACCTTCAAATAAGCAGTGGGGAAGAGTCAGAAAAAAGCTACTTAAGTCTCATCTCACCATTATAGACCATTTGAAAATTAAATGGCTCTTCCTCATAGATGTCATTTAAATGTTTCATTGCTATTATAAGACAGATTTCCAAGACTGATAGACCTATAGTAAAAGGGAAAAAAACTATCAGTTTAATGACACATAAGACTGAAAAAACTGTTCTCCAAATAGCAAAATACTTCATTATTGAAAATTCAAAAATGAGCAGCTACAAATTATTGAGAATTTAAATATAGTGAAAGATCTATGGTTTTGAGGGGTGAAGAAGGTCAAGATTCTAGATTTCAAATGTGTTCCAATCACTATTATCTATATAAATTTAAGTTACTTCACCTCCCTGTGCTTAGTTTTCCATATCTGCAAAATAAGGATATTTTTAAACTTTTAGAAATGTCACAAAGATTAGCGACAATATTATTAAGCACTCACCATATGGCTCACAGTAAACAAAATAAACTTCAATTTTTATGTGACTTTAAATCACACAGGGCCTTTGGATAGGATTTATCCAGAGACTTCCTAAACTGGAAATTATATCCAAATATGTGTATTCCTTTTCTCCCCCTGGAGAGGAAAAGGTTCATTACGTTTGCAAAAGGAAATAACGAACCCAAAATGGCTGAAACCCAGCGAATGCTCTTCAGTAGCTCTTGATACAATGATAACATCAGCAACGTAGTCTTACCTGGATTTCCAATGTGGCAAAAGAGGCAGAGTGTCAAATTTTTTTTTTTCACTTTAAATGGGAGTGATAGTACCTTCAAAAGGACTAAGTTAAAGGCTATATGGATAGAAAAGTATTTTATAAAGTATTATGCCCATGTTTACTGTAATTTTAAAAACATTCCATTATCTAAATTCAAAGTTTTAAAAACCACAATTTAAAAAATAAGGCTGGGCTCTTACCATGTACAATATTTGCTTTTGAGTCCATGCTACACAGTTGACTTGCTTCCATTAGATCTATGGCAGTCATAAATGGGTGTGATGCTGTTACTCGATTTAAAGTAAGCATCTAGGGAAATGTGGATCAGAAAAACAATTACGTTTTTACATGGGCATTTTGGAGATACTACTGTGCAAAACTTCTGAATTTGTATAGTCAATTCTTAAGGGAGAGTAAATATTAATGCTGAGGAAGGTATTCTCAAATTCAGTTCTATTAAAACACAGTATTTCAATTTGTGTCACATAACTGCAGATGTAAAGCATAAAAAAAGTTTTTGCTGCTCTCTCTAGCCCATCCCACTTGCATAACTTGTTTACTTAATGTTCGGAAGAACAATATTTAAAGAGGAGTAGGTCAAGGAGAAGAAACTGAAAATAATTAAGAATACTTACTAATAAAAGCCCCAAACACAAGTCCAAAAGGCAGATCTATGCCTTGTTAACTTTTTCACCACCTAATCATCCAGCCAGGTTAGTGTTAATTTAGATAGCAGTTAGCTGCTTTATGTTCAGTTATACAAAAGAGAAAAAAAATAGCACATTTATACTCAGGAATAACTCCCCTTGAAAGCAGAGTCTACTTCTCTTGTGCTGCTTCTTTAGTTTCCAAAAATGAACAGAGGTCCTGGAGCAGAGCTGCTACTCAAGTATTTGAAGATTTCCTTTCTTCCTTATTTGTATTTTTCATAAAAGTTAAATTTGGTCATTTAGGGTTAGAAGATTTACCAGATAAAAATGCATGACCTCTCCTTAAATTTCAATTTCAAATAAACAATAGTTTCTTAGTATAAGTATGTGCCATGCAATATTTGGGATTTAATTACCCAAGAAACTCTCTCCTCCACCTTAACCAGGGCGCAAGGCGCCAATTGATTAGCTGGGCAAAGAGTCTGGCAATCCTTGTCCTTCATTCTCCTACTGGTTGGGACCTAGATTGCCAGTGCTCCCTCTCTTTCTCTTTTCCTTTTTCCTTTAATTATGGATTTTGTTTAATTTTTATTTTTTAATTTCATTTTTCCATAAGTTATTGTCATACGGGTGGTATGGTATTTGGTTACATGAGTAAGTTGTTTAGTGGTGATTTGTGAGACTTTGGTGCACGCATCACTCGAGCAGTATACACTGCATCATATTTGTAGTCTTATCCCTCGCCCCACTGGAAAACAATGTGGAGATTCCTTAAAGAACTAAAAGTAGAAATACCATTTGATATAGCAATCACACTACAGGGCATCTACTCAGAGGAAAAGAGGTCATTATGTGAAAAAGATACTTGCACACGCATGTTTATAGCAGCACAAGTCACAACTGCAAAATCGTAGAACCAACCCCAATGCCCATCAATCGAGTGGATAAAGAAACTGTGGTATATATATACTGCGGAATACTACAGAGTCATAAAAAGGAATGAACTAACAGCATTTGCAATGACCTGGATGAAACTGGAGACTATTATTCTAAGTGAAGTAACTCAGGAATGGAAAACCAAACATCATATGTTTTCACTGATATGTGGGAGCTAAGCTATGAGGATGCAAAGGCATAAGAAATTTTTTTTTAACATATACAAAGGCAACAGAGAATAATAAATTAAATATCCATGACTACTTTCCCTGCTTAAGAAAATGATCTTAGAGTCCATCTCCTCCAGACGGGACTCTACTCTTCCCCACATAAAACAACCAAGCATGTCTACACTATTAGGTTGGTGCAAAAGTAATTGCCATTTTTGGCACTGAATGTAATGGTAACTTTTCACCAACCTAATACTATATACTTCTACATATACATGTATTATACAACAGAGTAATTTTCAACTTTTATATAAATACACTTTCACAACTCTCTTCACTATGAGGTTTTATCCATGTTGAGGCAGTATCAATTTTGGTTTATTCATTTTTTTGTTGTATTTCTTTGTATATACCCACAATTATTCATTTGCTAATTTCCTATTGACAGACATCTGTCATTTCTTTTTTTTCCCCAATTATAAACAAGACTGCAATAAACAACCTTGGACACGTCTTCCTGTGCATTAGGTAACCAGAGTTTCTCTAGTATAAGTATCTTTCTCTAGTTAACTAATTTGCTAAATTGCTCTCCAAAGCACTTACACATATTTATGTTGGCAGCAGTGATAAATTTTAAGTCAGTCACGATACCATCAAGCATAACCTTTAACCCTGCCACTAGATTGGCAAGAAAAAAAGTTTAATTGTAGTATTTCTCTGGTTACTGGAGAGGCCGAAAATCTGTAATCTATAATGAGCTTCCACAGTAAGACAATGACAACCAATAATGGGATGAGCTAAGAATATGAGTAAGCAGCCCTCAAAGTAGAATCCCATACGACAAAAAACAAGCCATTATTTAATTAATTACCAGGAATTAAAAATTAATAGAAAAATGGCAGAACAATGGTCATTAATATTGACAATATTGAGGCAGAGATATTTTCCGGGATGGAGATACATATATACACACACATACCTCCTCTAAAAATTACTAGTCCTCAAATTCCTTCATGATAAAGACAGTTGTTGCTGAAAATGGCAGTATGCTTTTGACAATAGAGGGAAAGTAAATAGGGATAAAAAGACAACTTTCCTCAGCAAAAACAGCAATGAGGAAAGAAAACTTGTATGTAAACATGGGTGAACCATACAGCCAAGTAGGACACAAACTTGAAGCCAGAGAGCTTTGAATTAAGTCCTGGCTTTGTTATCTACTAGTAATGTGACCTTGGGCAAGTTATTAAGCTTTAAGGAGCCTGAATTTCTTTAGGGGTAAGAATAAAAAATAAGATTATTCCAATGGTCAGACATAATATAGGTACTACTAGTATCTACAATACTTGGCTCATATGCTGGTCAATAAATGGTAGCTACTATCATTATTATTCTATCATTATTATTAAAAATGACTTTTCTGTGAAACCAAAACTATCTTCTCTTTCAAAGGTATCTGCCATAATTTTCTAGAAATATTAGACTAAAACCAAATTACTCTTAGTGAAGAAAGTTAATTTTCAGAACAATTAAGTACTTCTTGTTTGATACTGGTATTATGTAAGCTTAAGACATAATTACTTGGCAAAACATCATAACCAAGTAGGATTTATTCCAGGTATATAAGGCTGGTTCAACACTCAAAAAATAATGTAATCAAATATATCAACAGGTTAAAGAGAAATATGATCATGTGAAACAATCAAGAACAAGCACTTGACAAAATCCAACACCCATGTATAATAAACTCTCAGCAAATTACAAACAGATGAGGATTACCTCAACCTGATAATGACCATGTATTAAAAACCTATAGCTAACATCATACTTAATGGTAAAAGTTTGAATCCTTTCTTCCTAAGACTGGGAACAAGAAAGGATGTCCTCTCTCACTGTTCTAATTCAGCATAACACTGGAAATTCTAGTCATTGCAAAAAAGCAAGGAAAGCAATAAAAGGCATACAGATTGGAAAGAAAAAAAAAGTCACTATTTGTGAAAAATGTAATGGTCTACATCAAAAGTCCTAAGGAATCTATTAAAAAACCTCCTAGAATAAGTGAGTTCAGCATAGACTATAAGATCAACACACAAAAGTCAATCACATTTCTATATATTAAAGTGTATATATGTAATCAATCACATATTCTATATGTAATGAATATGTGGGAAACCAAAACTTCAAAACACCATTTACAATTGTTCTAACAAATTAAATACTGGTATACACATTAAATAACTACATCATCTGTGTAGTTAGAGCTATAAAATGCTGATGAAAGTAATCAAACAAGAAATCAAATAAAAGGAGATATGAACCCTATTCAGAGATTGGAACACTCAATGTAGTGTTCCAATGCATGTCGATTCTCCCAAAATTTACCTACAGGTTTAATCAATTCCCATAAAAACTTAATTATCTAGTGAAAGACAGAAAATGATAAAAGTAGGCTAGGCACAGTGGCTGATGCCTGTGATGTCAGCACTTAGGGAGGCAGAGGTAGGAGGATGGCTTAAGGCCAGGAGTTCGCAACCAGTCTGGGCAACAAAGTAAGACCCCATCACTATCAAAAACAAAAACAAAAACAAAGCAACAAGCAATAAAACAAAACGAATACAAACCAATAGCATGTGTAATGACCGCAGGTTTTTGCTGATACTGAAATGCTTCTGTAGTACTTCTTGCACACTTCTATCTTCTGAGAGATACTAAGGGGGGGGGGGAAGACAAAATTGAGGAAAGATGTAGTTTAAAACCCAAATATAATCCTGTGCCTTACTGGTTGGTGTGCCTTATTAATGCTATCTAATATTAATTTATTATTAAATAGATGTTGGTCTTATTTGTAGAACACTAAAACCAAAATAAAGTTTCCAGTCTACTGATTTCCTTATCCTGTTCTTTACATTAATTCAATAAACACAATGATAAAACAATCCTTGCTAACCCCAAATTCCTACTTGAATAAAGGAAACTACAGTAATACCAGTGAAATGAACAAAATGCAGCACAAAAACACAAGCGCATGAGTTACTGTACCTAGGGAAACAAGGTAAAGCACTACAAATAATGCTTAAACTGGATGAGACAAGAGATTTAAAAAAGAAGGAAGAGCATTCCAGTTACAGGGAACAGCATGAGTAGTAGGAAAATTATCACATATTGGCAGAAAATGAGTAGTCACGTACTGGAGTTTCAGTTACTGGCAAAGTGAATGTACAAAAAGACAAAGGCAGAAAAACCTAATTGGAGGTAGCTGTCCAGACAAGAGGTAAGGAGGGTCTGAACTATCTGAGTGGTAATGAAGACAAAAGAGAATTAAGACACTTATAGGAGATATATCTGGTAGAGAATTAACTGGTAGCAGAAGAGAAGGAAGGGTTTGAAAGGTAGAAGATAAAAATCAAAGATAATCTATGGGAAACAAAATGGCCTGTGAAAAGTGAAATGTGCTCAAGAAATGAATCTTGGATTATCAATATTTAAGTAGTAGGTGGGAAAAGAGAAAAACTAAGAAAGTAAGAAAAATACCAAAGACTGGAAGAGAATCTAAGACACAGCAGAGATCTAGAAAACAAGGGAAGAAAGTTTTAAGAGAGAAGTGGGGTTCAACAATATGAACTACTTTGTAACATTAAGATATATTTGAGAAGAGGCTAATGGCTTTAGAAATTCAAAGGTCACCAGGGCCTTTTGAGAAAGCAACATCTAAAGAGGCAAGTGACTGCAGTATATTAGGGTTGAATGGAAGGTGAGGCACATTGGCATTGAAGAAAGGATTAGATGAAAAGAGAGTAAATTCAGAGGTAGCAGAGCCAAGAAAGGCCTGGAAAAGATCGACATAATTTTTCAAAAATTATCTGCATGGAATAAGAATTCTTTTTTCTTAAAAAAACAAACAAAAAAACCCCAGAAGACTAAGCATTTCTGTATTTTCTAGAGCTGAATTACATGTCTTTACTTTGTCCACTCTAAGAAGACCAGATTCAGAAGTAAGTTCTAGTCTACTGGAATGAAATTTTATACTCTCAGGAAACATATTATTAATTATAGTTCCCACTCCCTTGCTATTGTTTCTAGTCTTTGTATTTTAAAGGACTTCTGGTTACTATATATATCTTTTTCTATCACAAACAGGGTAGAATTTCCTTGGAAGTACACAGGGTGAACATAAAAAAAAATAACTTCTGGAAATTAAAATTTGTTTAGCTTTTCCACAGTTTTAAAATTGAAATATGGAAGATATGTGGCTAAATATCACAGGCAAACTATAGTCTTTGCTTCTGTAATCTGTAACTTGTAAAAGTTGATGTGGTAAAATCGGAGCACTTAGGAAAACTAAAGAAAATCCACCTGGGACAAAATTGATTTAAGAAATTTTCTCTGCAAGAATCAATTATTTTTAAAACCTGTATTTGCCTCTTTTTGACATGATGCTTCAAAGGTTAATCTTCTATACTCCATCTTCCTACTTTATCTTTTTATTATTAGTGGTTTGACTCCAGTCCCCCCTCTTTCTAAAAGCTATCACCTTCTTGCTTCTATAATTACTTACTCTGCTTTTTAAAATGCCTACCTTATCTACATGAGCCATTTAAACAAAAAAAAAATTGTCTAACATCGTTTATTATATTTTTAAATCCATCTTGATTCAAACACTATACCCTATTTGAGGATAAGGCTATTATCAACAACCACATGAGCTACAGTACTTTGGTAGATTTCATTTGAGGAGAATAAGGTATGATTCTTTTAAATGTTCTTTTTAAAGGATCTCTCTTATACTGCCATGCTAAGATAGAGTCTACTCTGCTTACTTATTTGACTCATTTGAAGTAGGGCTAAAACAAACCTTCAAATTAGGCAGGATATTAAGGTTCCATCTTATCCTGAAGATATTTTGTGGATGAGATTCCATGTGTGACCTGTTATCTGTATCACTGCTATTGGCTTAATCTTGCCATTAAAAATAACTTCCTGGATAATCAGCACTAAGAGAAAGAATAGCTCCCTTAATGCAGCTACCACCCTACTCCACAAGGCAGGGACTCTGACCATGGTGCTGACAGATTTTTCAAGTGAAGCTCATTTTATTCACATACCAAAGAGAGGCATAAGATAATCAAGATAGGGGAAGAAAATATTAGAACTCAGAGACACAAACACCAGTGATGCTGCTTCTACTTAATGAAATGGACTATTAAGACTGTCAAAAAGATGACAGGATAGTGCTCACATTCAGGGGATTTAAGGTCTGCAACAAAAGTCCAGAAAGTAGAGTAGTTACACTATTAACATATAGTTACCATTTCCTAAGTCATGCAGAGTTATACTTCTTCACCAGTAACTCCCAGCATCCTCTTTATTTACAGCCCCACTTTGAGATGCTCAGAATGCAATACAGTTGGGAAGGACGGTGGATGGAAAATGGCACAATGCAACCTGGACCATGTAGTTACCTTAGGAAGATTAAGTGTGAGCAGGTATGGAAAAAATAAGAGCCCATGTAAAGTACAGAAATTTAAATACTATGAAAGACTACATTTGCATCTCTAAAACAGCCAGAAAAATATACTGGTGGAATAAGACAATCAGTTCAGGAGTTGTAGAAGATGAAAGTCTGTGAAGCACTAAAAAGTAGATCTAAAAGCTGAAGATCCAGAGGTCTGGTCCATACCAGACCCCGGTAAGAGGGGACAATGTGGGAGTACCAACTACAAAGAAAGTGCTCCTATAGATGGAATCCTATAATTAGAAATAGTATCAAAGACACTTGGCTCAGGTAATTGAACTATCCAAGTCTCAGGAATGATTAATTTGAGTGGAAGGGAGGATCCATACCTAATTATATCAAGGCATAGTATCTGAATTTTAAAGATAATGTGAGCTATTTTTACATACAATTATGTATAGTTGTATTAAGAAAAAGAACAAGGAATTATCAGTCATAACAATGGGAAAAAGTAATATAAACATATGTAGGCTTTGAGTCCTTTACGTAAAAACAATATATTTAGCATGCATGTAAACTCTGCAATGTTATAGACCAAATAATTACTCCATAGTAGAAGGAAGGAGAATTGATATAGTCTTATGGGAAACTTCCACTGTTTATCATGTATTTTTTTGCACTGATTACATTTTGTTCAATAAACTTTTACGACTTTTTTAAAAAATGAAATGTGTCAAAATTAATAGTGCTTACATGAGCAGACTATATTTTATAATCAAAACAATAATCATTTAAAGAACAAACTAAATGCAAAATGCTTCCAATTTAGTATTAGTATGTAAGAATTCATGGTAAAAACACAATCTACTTGAGGTCAGGTGTGGTGGCTCACGCCTGTAATCCCAGCACTTTGGGTGGCTGAGGCAGGTGGATGACAAGGTCAGGAGATCGAGACCATTCTGGCTAACGCATGAAACCCCGTCTCTACTAAAAATACAAAAAATTAGCTGGGCGTGGTGGCAGGCTCCTGTAGTCCCAGCTACTCAGGAGGCTGAGGCAGGAGAATGGCGTGAACCTGGGAGGCGGAGCTTGCAGTGAGCCGAGATTACGCCACTGCACCCCAGCCTGGGCAACAGAGCAAGACTCCATCTCAAAAAAAAAAAAAAAAAATACAATCTACCACTACTGCTTTAAAATAAAACAATCTTTTTTATAGAGTCACTGAATATAGACTGTGTAATTCTATTCAAAGATCTAATTATCCTTACCAGTATTTTAATATTATCAATCAATTTTTCCCAATTCCTTCAGAGCCAGGGACTCCATATTATCTTCCACTCTCACGAGGCCAATATTTTTTGAGATTCTACCATAAGGGACTTATTCATTAACAATGTTTTTCAATTATGTTATTAAATACACATACACATGCATACTTCCTCCTTTCTCTTTGCCAACTGAAGCTTCTTGACAGCATAAGATTAAAATGCTAGTGTGTTGAGAATATTTTAAGCACAGGTAAATTTGTAGTCTCAAAGGTGTGGCAAATCTTTAAAACAACATATGAACCTGCCTTTGTATCTAAGATTCTCAGGTCTCCAGGGACCGAGAGATGTGATCACCTAATAGATAATATAACCGGAGGTGCCACAGTCTGTGCTGCCTCTTAAGGCCCAACAAAGTAAAAGCTGAAATTGCTAATGAAAACTGGAAGAAAAAAAATCCACACAGAATAGGTATGAATCACTAACATTTATTTATCATTATTTACTATTTATTATTATTGCTAAATATGTAAAATATAAAAGTAAATTATGCAAATTCACTAATAAAATTATCTGAAATATAAACCACATATAGATAAAACTAAAGCCTCATTAAAGTTTACTTCAAACTAATAACATAAATCCCAAAGCTTAACTGTAATGTTCTTTTGAGATAGAACTTAGCAGATATGACATTTCAACTGTTACAAGAAAATTTTAAAAAAGCATATAATTTGTATTCCTGTAGCTTTATCCCTCAGCAATATTAGAAACTGTGTTAATCTACTAATTTCTAAAATTTGTGTTTTAATTGCTTTAAATCATATAGCAAGGAACATTTAGTTTTATTGCCTTTAAGTTACCTGAACATTTTCATTCCACTTCTCAGCAAAAAGCTTGTCTGGAAATTCTGCAGGTAGAGATAACTGTTCTTTAAATATTTTAACATACTGTGGAAAACCAAATGAATTCATTAAGTGTATCTGCCGGTGAGAAAATCTTGACTTCACTCTTTTTTCTAAGAGTTCCAAAATATCCTTAAAAACAAACAGAAATCTCTATAAGCAAGATGAATGTTTAAAAAAAAAAAAAACTGTACCAATATTAGAGATATAAGTAAACTATCACCTATAATTAGTAATGTTTAGTCTATAACACATAATTAAACATTTAAAACATTTCATGCAAACTAAATAATCCCCCTCCAGGCAACTGCTGGCCTGGTGATGTCATGCCTTTTTCCTACCATGTTACTCTCAGCTAATCTGTAACATTCCAAGACCCAATACGATTGTTTAAAAAAACTGACTATATTAAATAGCTATATGTCACAGTAACAACAAGAGTGTCAGTAAGGAATTCTGTACATTCTATGAAGAACTGAGATTAAAAAATTAATAGCATGATAGGTAGCAGAAACCAACTTTAGGAGAGGAAAGTGCCAGAAATGCTACATGGCATTTGTAAGTTATCTTCCGGCTTTTTATTTTTTATTTTTATTTTTTATAGTAATGCTTTTAGACTTTATTTGTATTTGTACTATTTTTCCTTAGGAAGAAATCAGGAATCAAATTTACCATCAAAGAACACTAAAAACCAAAGGATAACTAATATGTACTGCTTGCAAGGACATACGAAGTGTTCTTAAATGAAGAAAATACTTCCACAAAACTGATAGGCATTCAAACTATCCAAGATATCAAAAGCACAATAGGTAAGTTGTCTTCCTAAGTCACATAAATTGCAGGAACTGTCATTCCTAAATCTCTTTTTAATATTGAACTTGAGGAATTTTTCAAAATATATTATAGTACACAGTATAATGTATATAATATATATAATTTATATATGTATATATACATCTACATATATAGTATAGTATAATATATATTATTTAAGTTACACTCCAAGGTATACAACCAAGACAAATGAAACCAGGTAACTACAAAAAAAGTGTATGTGAATGTTTGCAGCAGTACTATTTTTAATAGCTTCAGAAATGTAAACAACCCAAATGTCCATCAACTGATGAATGGATAAACAAAGTGTGGTATATCTATACAACAGAATATTATTTGGCAATAGAAAGGAATAAAGGGCTGATATATGCTGTAACACAGATCAACCCTGAAAACATGTTAAAGAAGCCAGTCACACAAAACTATACGTTGTATGATTCAAAAATTACTATACAGTCAGAAAGTGGATTAGTAGATTAGTGGTTGCATAGGGCTGTGGAGGGAACAGGGGATTTGGGGTGACTGCTAAAAGGTATGTGGCTCTTAAATTGTGGTGATAAATGCACAACTCTGTAAATAAAAACCCTGTTAACTGTATAATTTAAATGAGTGAACTGTATGGTATAAATTACATCTCAATAAAGCTGTTTTAAAAAGCCCCCACCCCCAAATATGAACATGATGTCACTGTTGTTTACATTTCTTAAGCTATTAAAAATAATACCACTACAAACATTCACATACACTTTTTTTGTAGTTACCTGGTTTCATTTGTCTTGGTTGTATACCTTGGAGCGTAACTTAAATAATACATATTATTTAAGGAATTACAGCTAATATAACAATTATATTAGGGAAATATATTTTTAGAGAGCCCTTATTTCCTAAAAATACATTCTAAAACACTTACTGATAAAATGATATAATGCCTAGTTTTTGCCTCAGAATAATACAGGAATTAAGGGAGATGTTGAGGATAAATAAAACTAGTCTGTAGTAATTGAATCTTGGCAAGGAGTGGAGAAGGGAATTCAGGGCTTATTATTTATTCTTTCTTATGTATATTGTTAAAATGTTATAGAATAAAGTTTTTTAAAAGGGGAGTAGTTTAAGCCCAGAACTATACATTTCAACATCTAGCAAGATGACTCTCATAATACCTAGGTCAAGAAATCATGATATAGAGGAAAGAATTCAAGTGATCAAAATGGGATCATGGTTAGTCTGGGAAGGAGGACAAGAAAGACTAACAGCCTGAGGTAGGAGGCACGAGGGTGAATAAAAAATTTTGAATGTTTTTACGAGGTCAAAGAAAAGTATAGTGCCAGCATGAGAATTAAAAGAGAAGAAAGGTTATATTCAGAGATTCAGATATTGCACATTTATTTTCTATTAAGAAAGAGTTCTAGGTCACCCATATAGGTAGACAGTAGAAGTAATATCAATACAAGCAACAATTAAGACCCTAAATTTGGGAATGAAAAGAGATGGAAGTAAATAATGTCTTTGTAGTAGGCAGTAATGACAGAAGTTGGCAATGTGGGCATAAAGGAACTAGTAAAAAAAAACCAAAAAACAAAAATGGAATTACTCCCAATGGGGAAGAAGATGCTTGCTGGCAAAGTCACTACTCCCTCTATATATCTCTCCCTATAAACATGGATACACAGATAAAATTATACTTGAGGCCAGGCGCAGTGGCTCACACCTGTAATCCCAGCACTTTGGGAGGCCGAGGGGGGCGGATCACAAGGTCAGGAGTTTTGAGAGCAGCCTGGACAACATGGTGAAACCCCGTCCCTACCAAAACTACAAAAATTAGCCAGGCATGGTGGTGTGTGGCTGTAATCCCAGCTAGTCGGGAGGCTAAGGCAGGAGAATTGCTTGAACCCGGAAGGTGGAGGTTGCAGTGAGCTGAGATCATGCCATTGCACTTCAGCCTTGGCGACAGAGCAAGACTCCATCTCAAAAAAAAAAGAAAAAAAAAGAAAGAAAGAAAGAAAGAAAAAAGATTACACTTGAAAGAACTACACAGTTGGAGAATTATATATATACACAATAAAAAAAGAACATCTGATAACACTGCTAAGAAGTTACTGACATTTTATTTGGTTCTTCATCGGGTCAACAACACTTGCCACAGCCGCTTCCACCCAAAGGAAGATTTTTTGTTTTTTTTTTTTTTGGCAAGAAGGAGGGTACTTCTTTGATCCTTGTCATAGCCTGCTGCTTTTGGCAAGGAGGAATAAAGATATGTGGAGCACCAGCCAGTGATGTATGAGGGGAGTTTATACTAAAGCCATACATCATAAGCTCTAGAGCACAGGGAAAAGAGGGGCAAATGACAGTGACTCTATAGAGAAACAGCACTGGAAGGAGGACTGTTAAAATATGAATTAGTAAAAAGTTTCACTTTTCTGAAAAAGAAAAAGGGCTGTACGAAAGGAGATGTGAATGTATACATGTGCCTGAATATGTCTGTGGAGAATGGAGGGGGAAGAGGATGGCAAGCAAGCTATGGAGACACCAGTTATAGCATGAGAAAAGAGATAACTGTGCTATGGTATGGACGTGGTTTGTCCCCACCAAATCTCATGTTGAAATTTAATTGCCAGTGCAACAGTGGGAGGTCACTGGAGTGGACCCTCATGAATAGATTTAATGCCCTCTTACTGGCCTGAGTTCTTGTTCTCATGGGGATAGATTAGTTCTTGAGACAGCGAGTTGTTATAAATTGAGGTTCCAACTCCCATCTGGTTCGTTTTTACACATATCTGCTCCCCATTTGACCTTCCACCATGTCATGCAGCATGAAAGCCCTTGCAACAAATCCAGTGCCATGCCCTTGAATTTCTCAGCCTGCACAGCTGTGAGATAAATAAACCTCTTTTCTTTAAAAATTACCCGTCTCAGGTATTATGTTATAGCAACACAAAATGGGCCAAGGCACTCTTCAATGCCAGTTTATCTGAATTCAGTAAGGAAGTTCATGCTACAAGTATGTAAGAAGGTAAACACAAAAAGGCCTGTATAGCTGTCCAAAGGTACACATGGTTCAATATGTACAGAGCCTTCACAAAGCAAAGTGATAGTGATATTGAGACTATAGTTAAAATCATTCTAAAATATCCCATGGAATGAAAAAGCCACTATCTACTGTCAGTGCTTGGTAGAATCTCTTCCATTTCTGGAGACGTGTACTTTGAAAGTTGGAATAGTATTATTTAGAGTTGATTTCAATCCTGTTCAAAATATGGAAAAAAAATCTTACAACAAAAACTATTACCAAGTTTTCTCAAATACTGGTGGGATTACTTAACTGCCTCATTACTTGATAATGTAGAAATTATATTTATTAGCATAATCTGATTTCACACTTTTTTCTTCAGTGATTTCACTGGGGGGAGGGAGGTATTCATTAATGGGCTAAGGTAACCATTAACCTGTTTTCCTAAATTTGAACTGAAAAGCAGGATAAATACACCAGGCACTGTTGAAACAAAATTTTTAAAATGCCTAATATAATGACCTAAATAAGTGAAAAAAGACTAGTAGTGTCAGCAATTAAGCTTGAATTTTAAAATATTATAATCAACTTTTTTAATGAAGAAAAAGACTTACCAATCTACATGTAAGGCCAATAACTGCTATTGGGGTCTGGGCAGACTGAGAAATGTCAAAAAGATTATAGAGAAGTGTTTGGTTTTTATGATGAGCAAAAAGATCAAATTCATCTAATATGAAGATCACTGGGCAACTGCTAGTTCGGTCACCTAAGATAAAATAAGAGCATTACATTATCAAGAAATTATATCCACCTTTCCTAAATTTCCAAACTATTTACTGTATTTCAGTTTTTAAAACTCAATTCTACAAACATACTGATAGCCTACTTTGGGTAGGGGATTTACTGATGCATATATATTCATTCAACAGAAAAAAATTATTCAAAGGACAAAGACAGCCCCGACTGCTCTCAAGAAGTTCAGTCTAGGCTGGGCGTGGTGGCTCACACCTGTAATCCTAGCACTTTGGGAGGCCGAGGCGGGTGGATCACCTGAGGTTGGGAGTTCGAGACCAGCCTGACCAACATGGAGAAATCCCATCTCTACTAAAAACACAAAATTAGCTGGGTGTGGTGGTGCATGCCTGTAATCCCAGCTACTCGGGAGGCTGAGGTAGGAGAATTGCTTGAATTCGGGAGGCAGAGGTTGTGGTGAGCCAAGATCGTGCCACTGCACTCCAGCCTCGGCAACGAGAGTGAAACTCCATCTCAAAAAAATGGTTCAGTCTAGGCCGGGCATGGTGGCTCATGCCTGTAATCCCAGAACTTTGGGAGGCTGAGGTGGGTGGATCACCTAAGGTCATGGGTTTGTGACTAGCCTGGCCAACATAGTAAAACCCCATTTCTGCTAAAAAAAAAAAAAAAAATTGCTACTTGGGAGGCTGAGGTAGGAGAATCTCTTGAACTGGGGAGGCAGAGGTTGCAGTGAGTCAAGATCACACCACTGCATTCTAGCCTGGGCAACAAGAGTGAAACTCCGTCTCCAAAAAATAAAAAGTTCAGTCTAGTTCCTAGACTCTAGTAGAGTTTGTTGTTGAGAAATGTCAAAAATCATTTAAATTACTAAAGACTATTATTTTTATAATTATGTGAACATAATTCTTATTTAATGATTATAAAATTGAGAAAGAGTTTTCTATATCTGCACAGAATGAAAACACTTTAGGATTAAAACATAAGAGGAGTTATTAATTAATGAACAAAACTAATGCTTTAAAAGAGAGTTGTTTAGTAGAAATACAAGGTACATTTCTTGTAGAAATACTTGTTATAAACAAACTTTTAGATTATAAAGTTCAACTAAAGTCACTTAAACTCCCTTTATGCACAACTTTTAGCATTTCAACTACAATGCTTTTCATTGGGAAAGTTCCACATCACCCTCTGGTTACATTTTTCTCACTTCAATGATGGAAACAACTTTAGTAAAAGAATCCCTTTTACCTTAGGCTTAATGCCTTTACATTTGTGTTAAAAGGTAAAACAAATATCTGATAAAAGAAAGACTTATTTCACACAAATAAATACAGTAGCCTAAATGATTTAATACTGGTATAAAACCAAAAGGATTACTCAAAAGTCTAGAAAGAGACCTATGTACTAATACAGAATTTTAGTATTTGATAAAACATTGCATTATACATCAGTGGGGAAAATTAGTCTATTCAAAGTTAGATCCCTACTTTACAGGTAAAATCAGAATAAATTCCAAACAAATTATAAATTATAAATATATATATTAAATAAAAAGATCAATGTTTTTATAATCTGAAGGAGAGAAAAAACTTTCTAGATAAACTTAACTACGTGGAAAACGTAAAACTTTAGATCATCAGAAAAGTCCAAACCAAACTTAAGGGGAGAGAAAAATAAAACACAAAAATTCCGATAAATAAATATAAGATAAACATTACCACAACAGGTCAAAGACCCAACAGGAAATACAGTCGTGTGTCCCTTAATGACAGAGATACGTTCTGAGAAATGTATTGTTTAGTGATTGCATCATTGTACAAGCATCCTAAGAGTGTACTTACGCAAGCCTAACTGGTGTAGCCTACTAGACACCTAGGCTGTATGGCATAGCCTATCACTCCTAGGTTATGAACCTATGAGCATGTGATAGTGTAGGCAACTGTAACACAATGGAAAGTATTTGTGTATCTAAACATATCTAAACACAGGAAATGTACAGTAAAAATATGGTTTTATAATCTAATAGGACCACTGTCACATATGTGGTCTATCATTGAATTAAAGGTTGTTATGTGGCACATGACTGTACATAAACCAGGAAATTTCAAAGGTCAATAAAAATATGAAATGACAAGCATCACCACTAACAGAATTATGCAAATTAAACAAAGAACAAAATTATTCAAATTAAACTAAGAGATGAAAGTTTTTCTATTATATGGGCAAACATAAAAATAATTGTTTTTGAGGTTGTGAAGAAAAAGGTATTATCAAATATTTTTACAAAGTAAACCTTTAGTTTTTAAATGTCTTTTAAAGACGGTGCCTTTCAACCCAGAATTCTACCCACAGAAATTTATTCCAGGAAATATCTGGATGATCATCTAAGTATCTCTTCTTAATTATAAAAAATTAGAAACAAAAGTCCATAATTGGTGATTAATAAATAGCACCTTATAAAACAAGATGAGAACCATAAAAATGATGCAGACCAAAATTTGCTGATTACAAAATGATAGGTAAAATTTTATTGTAAAAAGTTACATTTATCTCCATCAATAATATACTGATATAAACATCATCAGTATATACAGTATATTATACTGTATATATTATTGAATAAAGAAACCAAATGCTAATTGAGATAATCACTGTTATAGTGGTGGGAATACAGTGATCATTCTTTTTAATGTTTCTGTATTTTGAGAGTTTTTCTTTTGGCAAAAGCTTGTATTACCTTTATAATCAAGGAAAAATAAAAGTTAAAACATATCTTCTGAAATGGCTGAATATGTTAATATTTACCTTTTTTTAAAGCTTCCAGAAGAAATGAAAGGTTTTCAGCAAAGCTTCCCTGAACAACAAAATGAGATAAAATGATTAAAAGTTTAGTGAAATAAAGAATAAAAGAGGGCTGATCCTCAGATTTTATATAAACACTGTATATCTTCTAGTTATTAGAGTCACTGCCCAGACTTTGCTGAGAGTCTCTATACTTCCTATCTAAAACTTAAATACTTAAGCAAAGATGGCACAACACTGAAAATGGCAATTACAGTGTCATGCTTGAAATTTTATTTCAAGCAATTATTTTAATTACAATGTCATGCTAGAAATTTGAAGGTAGTTTTGTAGAGTTGCCATATTCTAAATATTGTTTGAGACCTAGAAATGGATTCTATTTTGTGTCTTCAAACACACTGGGGTCTTGCAAGTCTCAAATTAATTTGTACTGGTAAAGAAATAACCATGAATTTAAATGAGATACAAAAACAAAAGGCTTTTTTGAAACATTAGATACTATAACAGTGTTTGTCTATTCAAGAGTATGCTGAAGAAGTTTTTTATTTTTATTTACTTATTTTTTTTGAGACAGAGTATCGCTCTGTCGCCTAGGCTGGAGTGAAGTGGTGCGATCTCCGCTCGCTGCAAGCTCCGCCTCCCGGGTTCACGCCATTCTCCTGCCTCAGCCTCCCGAGTAGCTGGGACTACAGGCGCCCGCCACCATGCCCGGCTAATTTTTTGTATTTTTTAGTAGAGACGGGATTTCACCGTGTTAGCCAGGATGGCCTCAGTATCCTGACCTCGTGATCCACCCGCCTCGGCATCCCAAAGTGCTGGGATTACAGGTGTGAGCCACTGCGCCCGGCCAAGAGTATACTGAAGAGTTTATGTATATCATACCATGTTTGGCTATGTTTACTTGTAATATAGCCAAAACGTTTTTGGATACAATTAAATATTCTTGATGAAACTTAACGTAGTAGATGCCTTATCCAGGTGCTTCAGATTGTGGGTAGAAGCCCCATTAAAATATTTTTTTCATTAAAGTTATTAATTTTTATTTCATTCAGAGTTCATAATTAAAAGAAACAGCCAACTTTAAATTTTAGGAGAGATAAAGGAGAAAAGAAACGCACTTATTCGTTCTCCAGTTGAGAGATCTAACATAAAAATAGCGTACAGTTTTTTAAACTTTCACATATTGTGATGTTGTTATGCTATTTCCAAGGTAGGCAGACCAAGAGGTGTTATCCATAATTTACCATAATATAACAAATCCTCAAAGAGACAATCTGTTGGGAAATCAGTGGTCAGTTACTCAAAGGTAGTTTGTCTTTCAGGCTTTTTGTTTAAAAGATTTTATATCTGATACTAAATATATACTTCCTTTTTTTTTTTGTTTTTTTGAGACGGAGTCTCGCTCTGTGGTCGCCCAGGCTGGAGTGCAGTGGCGTGATCTTGGCTCACTGCAAGCTCCGCCGCCTCCCAGGTTCACGCCATTCTCCTGCCTCAGCCTCCCTAGAAGCTGTAACTACAGGCGCCCGCCACCACGCCCGGCTAATTTTTTTGTATTTTTAGTAGAGACGAGGTTTCACCGTGTTCGCCAGGATGGTCTCGATCTCCTGACCTCATGATCCGTCCACCTCAGCCTCCCAAAGTACTGGGATTACAGGTGTGAGCCACCGTGCCCGGCTCTAAGTATATACTTCTATAAATATGTATTTGTGCATGTATAATATACATATATATGTCTGCTTATATCAGACCAGAAAAGCTGTGGGTTGCATTAAGTGACTTAGGTTCTTATAATGTCTAGCCTCTGCCATTTTATGACCTTTGGCAACCTAATTATGCTCTCTGAGAAGAAACCAAATGTATATAATGAAATAATTAAACTAATAATTTCTATACCAGTATTTCTCTATTCAAGAGTATATTGAAGAATTTATGTATATCATATCCATGTATGGCTATGCTTACTTGGAAAGCCAAAACATTTTTGGATACAACTTAAACTAATAATCTCTATATGTGATGATAATAGCGAAGATTAGAACAGAATGATAAAAAATTGTGTTTATCATTTCACATAAAACCAATATGAATATGTAACATTTAAAAATGTCAGAAACACCTATCCAGATCAACTGGGAACCAAAAGCCAAACTGAGCATACTTAATAGGAACTGTCTTTGGCTCAGTATATGCCACTAGCTTCAACATCACATTTAAACAGGAGGTAGAATATTAGATTTATAGAAGGGGCATTTTGAAATTACACTTCAAAGACCTATAGACTATGGAAGGGACAAATTTACTCAACCTTTTAGATTATTAGATTAGTATTTTTATTATGTTAATATTTTCACAGATTAATATATTTATTATATTAATTTATAAATTGTATAATCTATAATTATATATAATCTATTACATAATTATATAGATTTATAGATTAATTTTCTAGATTACTGTTAATAGTAATCTATATTTTATAGATTAATTTTCTAGATTATTTTATAATTAATAATAATTTTATAGATTAATTATTAAAGAAAACTCATAAATGCTAGGAGTCTTACACAACTATGGCGGTATCATTGCAGCACAAAGCACACAGTTCAGAAATTAGAGTAGTGCCACTGCATGGTCACCAGTAACCAGAAAATGAAGTTGGAATGTATATAATCCACTCCAACTGCATAAGCAGTATGAGGCTAGGTAATTTCATCATGAAAATTCAGGTAGCTGCAAAATTAAATTATCATGTTTTCCTTAGGCCCTATATATTAAGTGAAAGGTAAAAGTTTAAAACATTTCGAGTCAGTTTCTTTTACTGATGTTCACTGTCCTGAGACTATAAGATATGATAATCTATGAATAAATTTCTGAAAACAGAGTAAGGTAACTGACATTTGTACAGCACATTACCATCCAGCAAATTATTTTTTAAGTTAAATGATGTGTAATGTTTTCTTTCTTCTTCAAAATAATCCTGTGAAGTATGGATAATAAAATAATGCCCAATTAACATGTAAAGAATCTGAATTCAGAGATACTTGTTAGCTCTGGATTATCAGGTAGTCAAAGGGTTGTAAGGCATGACTGAAACCCACCTATTGCAGCTTCAAATTTAGCACATTTTCTACTATAGACAGCTACTCAAGTCTCAAAAAAGTAGAAATAGGCTGCTGGAACATGGTATTTTAAAAAATGTGTTAATCTATCTCCAGAGATAGAGAACCAAAGTATTCACCTTACAGAAAAAGAAATAAACTCAGAATATCTACATAAACTTGGGTTTCTTAGCTATTTTACAGTTAGTATAACCT
The DNA here is from genome assembly GCF_000951045.1 of Mandrillus leucophaeus. Lineage (NCBI taxonomy): Eukaryota > Metazoa > Chordata > Mammalia > Primates > Cercopithecidae > Mandrillus > Mandrillus leucophaeus. Next base: position 1,294,133 of record NW_012109586.1, read on the forward strand.
ACTATGAAAAAATCCAAATATTGTAGAGACTTAATGACTAAATGTATGCTATACATTACACATTTTTATGAAAGAATCTTATATATTTCAATTTAGAATTTCTGAACCTCTCCCTACCATTCTAGAAATATAAAAAAATATATGGTATAAAGACATTACCTTAAAGCCTATTTAATAAAAATAACTGAAATTATACTTACAAAAACTTTATCTCCAACTACATTTTCCAGATTTAACTGCCTCGTGATTTCCTTTAGGGCGATTTTGTCATTGATCTGCAGCAGTCCTAAAATAAAGTCCATTTAAAAGTATTTAATTAAAACGAAACATGTATTTGATATAGCAGGTTGTTTTCCAGTTAAGTAAATCTTCCCAGTCAAAGCCTGTTAGTTCACATCACTTTCTTTTTAAAACTTAGCAATAAAGACATTCTGTAGAATCAAAAAATAATCCTCCTTGGGATTAGAATGATTAAAAAAAGAAGAAAAAAACCAGAGTCCTTCTGAGACTCCTTCATTATTAGTATTTTAATTTCTAAAAATACTGCATATGGTGTGCTAAGTAAAACACAGATCTAGTTTTCAAAATCTATTAAAATGAATTTGAAATATACAAGTGAATTTAGTTTCATCATACAAAAACCCCACAAAGTTTATGTAATCTCCAATGGCAAAATAATGGCATACTTACCATTTAAGTGAACTTGTAATACATTTTCACTCACTTCTTCTATTTCCATGAGTTCTTTCAAAGCATGATTTATTAACTAAATATGAAAAGTTTATGAGATAATAATAGGTAAAAGATTTTAAAAAAGTCCATATTCTTTTTTAAACTACAAGCGGTAAGAACAGAATATAAATAAATTGACCTCTTTAACAATTAAGTTTTCAAATTCTTTACAGATAAAAGGTTTAACTAGAACATCTCATATCTGACTCTTTTTAAGAAACAAGAGCCAGGACTGATACAATATTCTCTCAATCACCTACCCAAACTTTTAATACAAATTTAGAAACAACCAAGTTTTAAAACAAATATGTCTCTATATGTCACATTAAACATGCGACATGGCCCTTATAAACTTCATGTCTCAGTTAGTACATTACACATCTCTCTGAGAATTACTAAATATCATTGTAATCAGTTAAAAGCCTATTGAATTAAAGGTTTCTATGCAGCATACTTTTTTTTTTATAACACTGTACTGCTCTCGTACGGTGATATCATATATATCTCTTCATATCACCAATGCATTCGAATTTGTTTAAAGAATTTGAAAGTGAACAGAATTAAGAAAAGCCAAAAATCTTTTTAAAGAGTAAAGATGGACTGTTCCTTCCAATATTAAAATATAGGTACTATCATAAAATAAGTGAACTGGGAAAAGCAGTTGTATATACAAAATATTAGTAGAGATGGCATCAAAACTTAGGACAAAAAGGATTACTGAACAAAGGCACTGGGACAACTGGTAAACTATTTTCCAAAACAAAATACTATTTGTATTTGCAATATGCTACTTATTTGTCATTGCAATACCTTATCCAAAAGGAAAAAAGCAAATATGATCCTCATTTTAAATTATATATGTTTCACAACAAAATACCAAAAATAAAAAAATTTTCCTGGTATACCTGCATGGTTTTTAAAGCATAGGGAATTCTAGGTCCTCTGAAAAGGAGACAATCTCAAGATATCACCTGTCATACTACCAGTAATAGCCCAACTGAGAAGTGACATTTAATGAGAAGTAACATTAAAGGACTGTATAGAGGTACTTCTTCACCTCTGGATCAGGTCAGACACTATAATAAGAGTACATCCCCAGATGATATACGATTGGTCTCTCAAAACACTGCTTTCAGCAACTTTTTTTTTTTTTTTTTTTTTTTTAAGCAATCCATGGTATTTTCTTTTTTCCTAGGTTATGTTTTGTTTTAATTCATAAAATGTTTTATGTTTTGATGAATTATTCAAAACAATTTCAAACCCTTTGCTAAAATGAATAGGGATTTTAATAATATCTTCCATTTTATATATGTATAAGGAGAGTTGTAACAGGTTTACAGCTTTCTTTCCACTCAACTTACTTTAAACACCAACTTATGCTTTGCTTGGATCAGCCCACTAATATTTTATGGGTTGTGTGTATGGTTTGAAATGATAAATATATTAGCAAGTGATCTTCAAACAATGTTACTTCTAATCTGGGTACTCCTAAAATTTACTGTGTAGTTTAGGCAATCAACCATTTAAGTTAGCTTTTTTCTTGAATATGTCGTCATCATTTCAAATATTTAAACTACATTATACACTAAAAATATTTAGTTGGTTATTAATGTCACACTGACCAACATAACCAAATTTGGTAATCTCCTTTCTACATTCTTTGTGCCTAAAATTTAATATTACAAACATACCAGGATAATTTTCTTAGATCTCCCCACATCCAGTAATTTTTATGCTCACCAATGATTATACTATTTCTAAATATTATAATAAACACAGGTTTCACCAATATGCAACTAGGAGAAATATCCTATTTAACCATCTAGGAAATCTGTCTACAGTAAATTCCATGTGTAAGAGCATTTCCTAAGGGTCGGTAGAGTGGCTCACACCTGTAATCTGAGTGCTTTGGGAGGCAGAGGCAGGAGGACTGCCTGAGCCCAGGAGGTTGAGGCTTCAGTGAGCTATGATTGAGCCACTGGGCTCCAGCATGGGTGACAGAGTGAGAGCCTGTCTCTTAAAATCAAAAGGTATTTTCTAGGGCTCAATCTGTCACTTGAAGCTATATCAATTTTTTTAAAATAAAATGCTTGTAATATTACAAGCCACACTATTGCCTTTTTCAATTAACTGTAGAGTTAGAATTTTTGTATTTCAGACAGTTTGGCCAAGTATAGTGTTTTAAATATACTATAATCTCGGGGTTAGGATTAGAGTTTAAAACAAACATAAGACTACAGGTCTTATGTTTTAAAATTTGAATTTGTATAATTATACTAATGAGGTTAGGCACAGTGGCTCATGCCGGTAATCTCGGCATTTTGGGAGGCCAAGGTGGGTGGATCACTTGAGCCCAGCAGTTCCAGACCAACCTGGAAAACATGGTGAAACCCTGTCTCTACTAAACATAAAAAACTTATTAGCTGGGTGTGGTGGCACATGCCTGTCCCAGCTACTCAGGAGGCAGAGGTGGGAGGATCGCTTGAGCCTGGGAGGAGGAGGTTGCAGTGAGCCTAGGTCGTGCCACTGCACTGCAGCCTGGGCAACAGAGTGAGACCCTGTCAAAAAAAAAAAAGAGAGGAAAAAAAAATAAAAGAAAAAGAAAACGAAAAAAATTATACCATTGAGAGTTCTTGTATAAAAATAAATTGTATCTGACAATTTAGTCAATCCATATTTTCTCTCAGGATACTCCCACACATACAACAAATTACAAAAGTAGCAGAAGTCAAACAATGTTCATCTCTTCAACCTGCCAACATCAGAGTACATCAGGAATACATGAAACTATATCAAAATGGAATGCCAGGCAAGGGACTCTTCCAGATTCCACTGTAGTGAAACCCAATAAATGACTGTAAAACACCACAATAGGGCTCTGGTTTAAGAAGCAAAAAGTAGATAAACCGTCAGTGTGGCCAAGAATAACCAATCCATTTTGTTAACTGATAAATACTATGACTTAATGCTTTCGCCTTTAAATTTCAGTACATTGATTAAACCTATAGGGGTTTATGAAAAGGTGCTGTAACATGGAAGGAAGGGAACAACAAGCAGATTAAAAAGCTTAAGCGCAGATTTAAAATATTAAGCAAGATGGCTGATTAGAGACTCCTGGTGCTCGTACCCCGCACAAGAAAGGACCACAGCAATGAATGAACAGCTAAGATTTGACTGGCGTGTTGAAGGGAGAGTGCTGGAGTACAGCAGGGAAGGGGAAACACATGTGTAGTGACTGAAAATCCAGGAGGGTAGTGTGTAGGCACCTGGCCTCTGCAGCTACATCTCCTGCACCCGGATCAAATCTTCCCGTAGTCAGGAGGGACTTCCCATTTTGGGGAAAAGGTAAGCAGAAGATCCCCACCAGTCCTCACTGACACTATAAACACCTACAGTCCTTACCACAGGAGAATTCCATAGTCCTAGCAAGCCCTAAGTCAAGGTGGAGAGCTGCTGGGAATTCAAGCAGTTGCACTGCTCCAGATCATGAGAATAAAGTATGCACTCTCCATCCCTCACCCACCTGTAGGCCAACCTGCTGCAGCATGGCACCGTTGAGGCCAAAGCCACTTCTGTTGTGCGCCCTGCTCCGCGGGCCAGTAGCCACTGCACCTTTCCAGTACTAGGGGTCCATCTTCATTCCACCAAGCCCACATAGGTGGTTGAATGCCACAACTCTAGCTGCATGGAGACTGAGCCTATAATTGGTTATGACTCTGGTCCTACACAGCAGGGAATCCAACCTCTTGCTGCCACACTTCCGGCCAGAGGACCAATCCGGCAGTCCCACCCAGGACAAACTCTCGCTTGAGCTGACCAAACCAGTGTGGGGCTCTCTCTCAAGAAGGACAGGCCCCCGAGCATCCAAGCAGCTGATACACCGCTTGTGCTGGTAGAGTGGCTATGCACCCATACTCAGAACCTGAGAAACAGCCCCACAATACCCTGCGCCCCTCACTCCTGCACACATACCTCTGGCTTGCCCAGTGGTCCTGTGCCCACAATCAGGGCCTGAAAAACAGACCAGAAGGTTACCCCTGGCAGGCATGCCTCCAGCCCAGCCGAGCAGTCGTGAGCCATGACCTGTACCTGAGAGACAGCCCTATGGGCCACCCATGGTGAATACACCTCCCAAAGGGTGGCCAAGTATCCTTGTGAACACATACTAGGCCTGAGAAGTAGCTCTTCAGGCCATTCTTGAGCCTGCCAAGCAGTCTTGTACTCACCTCCCAAACCTGACAAACAGCACAGCCTCCCTATAACCCATCAGACATGCCCCAGGACCAGCCAACCAATCGTACGCCCACGTCCCTAACCTGAGAAGTACACTAGCCAACTGGCCCTAACAGACACATTACCCTAGCTGGCTGAGCAGCATTACACCCTAGGTCTACAAATCAGCCCTGAGGGTTGCCTCTGGCAGACACTCTTGGGCCAGTCAAGCAGCCCTGCTCCTACTTCCCAGGTCTACGAAATGGTCCAGTGGGCCATCGCTGCTGAAAAGTTCCCAGGCCAGCCAAGCAGCAGTGTCACAGGCCTGAGAAACAGCCTCACGGGATGCTCCTAGTGGACATGCCCACAAGCCAGCTGAATAGCCTTGTGACTGCATCCTGAACCTCAGAAACAATCCTGTGGAACCCCTCAGCAGATATGGCCCCAAGCCATTCGAGGAACTGTATCCCTATACCTCTGTTGGGATCAAGCAGCCTTGCACCTGGATCCCAGGCATCTCCTGGGCCTGAGAAACAAACCAGTGAGTTGCTCCTGGCAAACATTCACCAAGGCCGGCTGAGCAACTGCATGACTATGCTCCTGGCCACATTAATAGCCCCATCTGCCAGTGTGTCAGATCCCAAGGTGGTTGACCCACCACATGCATGCATATGCCCCTAAACTAAGAATCAGCCCAGCAAACCCATCCCTTGCAAAGCTGTACAGTTACCACCAGAAACTCTCAGCCTAGGCCACTGAGACACTTGTAAATGACACTATGGATTACAGCTAAAAAAAACTATACAAAGACCACACGACTGTATACAACTAGAACCAAGGGCAATGAATCACACCAAACTGACAGACACCTCAAGACACATTCACACAAGTAAGTACTTCCTTATGACATCAATTCTGTCAGATTGGAAAAGGCAATTTTACTTTTCTACCTGAGGCATACCAATCAACATAGGGACACATTAAACATTAAACATAAAAAAGCAAGAAAACATGACACTTCCTAAGGAAAACAATAACCCCTCTAGTAACAGACAAGAATCATACGGAAATACAGAAAATGCCAGAAGAAGAATTTAAAATAATAATCTTGACAACACTCAGTGAAATTAAAGAGAATACAGATAGAAAATTAACAAAATCAGAAAAACAATTTGTGATTGAATAAGAAATTATCAGAGATACCATAAAAAACAAACAGAAATCCTACAGCTGAAGAAGTTAATGAAACAGAAAATATAATTGAGACCTTCAACAACAAACTACACCAAGCATAAGGATTTCTTAAATTGAAGACAAATTGTTTGAAATAACACAGGGAGATAAGAAAAAAAAAATAGAAAGAATGAATAACGTCTACAGGATTTATAAGGCTTCAGTAAGTGAACAAATATTTGTATTATTGTCCTTTCAGGAGGAGAAAAGAAGGAAAAGGTGAGAAAAACATATTTAATAAAACAGTAGTTGAAAACTTCCCAGTTCTTGAGAGAGGAATAGACATCCAAAGGAAGCTCAAAACTCCAAACAGACTCAACACAAACAGAAGGTCTTCTCTGAGGCATATTATAGTCAAATTGTCAAAAGTTGCAGACAAATAATTAAAGCAGCAAGAGTAAAGTGTCAAGTCACTATAAGGGAATTATACTAACAGTAGGTATCTTCTTTATAGCAGATTTTTTTAATTAAAAATTTTAAACTCTTTATCATTTCTAAAAATGATATTTTAAAACATCTTTCATCCTTCTTCTTTACATTTTAGCTGATTGTCAGAATATACAACAGCAGATTTCTTAAGAGAAACCTGACAGGCCAGAGGGGAATGGGATGATACACTCAAAGCTCAGACTGAAAGAACTGTCAGCTAAGAATATAATACCCAGCAGCTTCAGAAATAAAGGAGAAATAAAATGTTTCACAGATAAGCAAAAACTAAAGCAATCTGTCATCACTAGACCAGACTTATATGAAATGTTCATGGGAGCCTTACATCCATAAATGAAAAGATGATAACCACCATTATGAAAACAGGGGAAACTATAAAACTCACTGGTAGTGCAGATACATAAAGGAGAAAGAGAAGCACCCAACTGGAAAAATAAATGAGAGGAAGTAAGAAACAAAGGATATACGAAACAACCAGAAAACAATCACTAAAATGACAGGGTAAGTCCTCACTTATCAATAATAATCTTGAATATAAACCAATTAAGTTTCCCATTAAAAAAATATAGAACAGATAAAAAAACAAAACTCAATTATATGCTGCTACAAGAAACTCACCTCACCTGTACAGACACACAGACTTTTTAAAGGTATGAAAAATTATCCTAGGACAATGGAAAATAAAAGTGATACGAAAGTTGTAAAAACAAAGAACATTATATAATAATAAAAGGATCAATTCAACAACAGAATATAACAGTTGTACATGTAAATGTACCCAACACTGAAACACTCAGATGTATAAAGCACGTATTATTAGATCTAAAGAGAGATAGATTGCAATAAAATAATAGGAACTTCAACACCCTATTCTCAGCACTGGACAGATAATTTAGACAGAAAATCAATAAAGAGAGACTGAATTTGAACTTCACCATAGACCAAATGGACCTAAAAGACATTTATAGAACATTTCACCCAACAACTGCAGAATGTATATTCTTCTCATCAGCACACAGAAGATTCTTCAGGACTGACCTTATATTAGGACACAACAGAAGTCTTAAACATTTTTTTAAAAAAAGCAAAATCATATCAAGTATCTGATCTGGCCACAGTGGAATAAAACTAGGTATCAATAATAAAAAGAACTGGCTAGGTGTGGTGACTCACACTTGTAATCCCAACACTTTGGGAGGCCAAGGTGGGAGGATCCCTTGAGCCCAGGAGTTTGAGACCAGCCTAGGCAACATAGGGAGACCCTGCCTATACATTTTTTTAAAGTAGTAAGAGGAACATTAGAAACTATACAAAAATACAGAAATTAGACAACATGCCCCTGAACAATGGGCAACAGAAATTAAGAATATTACAGATTCCTAGAAACAAATGAAAATAGAAACACAACATACTAAAACTTAAGGAACACAGCAAAAGCAGTATTAAGAGGCAAGTTTATACCAATATATACCTACACCAAAAAACTAGAAAAATTTCAAATAAAGAATCTAACAATGCACTCCAAAAAATTAGAAAAATTTTAAATAAAAAATCTAACAGTGTATTCCAAAGAGCTAGAAAAGAACAAACCAAACCCCAAATTGGTCAAAGGAAATAATAAATATCAGAGAAGGAATAAACAAAATTGAAACAAAAATTGCTTAGACTAAGAAAGACTAAACTAAATAAATGAGAAAAGAAAAAAGAGACATCACACTGAATATCACAGAAATAAAAAGGATCATTACAGACTACTATGAAGAACTATACATCAATTAATTACAAAACCTAAAGGAAATGGTTAAGTTCCTGGACACATAAAACTGCTCAATATTGAAGCAAGAAGAAACAGAAAACCTGGAGAGACCAATAACAAATAATGAGGTAGAATCAGGAATAAAAAGTCTTCCAACAAAGGAAAATCCAGTACTGGATGGCTTCACTGCTGAATTCTACTAAACCCTTAAGGAATTAATGCCAATTCTAAAACTACTCCAAAAAATTCAAGCACAGGAAATCTTTCCTAATTCATTCTATGAGGCCAGCATAACCCTGACAGCAAAACTAGACAAGGACAAAACAGCAACAAAAACTACAGGTCAATATCTCTGATGAATATAGATGCAAAAGTCTTCAACAATGTATTAGTAAGCTGAATGCAAAAAGATCATTCACCATGATCAAGTGGGATTTATCCCAGGGATGCAAGGATGGTTTAACATATGCAAATCAATGAACGTCACATAGCACATCAATAGAATGGAGGCTAAAAACTATAACATCCCAATGGATGCAGAAAAAAATGTGATAAAATCCAACATCCCTTCATGATAGAAACTGTCAATAAATAGGTACAGAAAAAAAGCACCACAACATAGTAAAAGCCATATATGACAAACCCAAAACCAACATCATACTGAATGGGGAAAAACGAAAAGTTTCTCCTGTAAGAACTGGAACAATACAAGGATGTTCACTCTCCCCATTCTTACTCAACACAGTACTAGATGTTCAAGCCAAAGCAATTGGAAAGGAGGAAGTCAATTCGTTCCTTTTTGCAGATGACATAATCTTACATATAGAAAAACCTAGAGACTCTACCAAAAAACTCTTAGAATTTCAGTAAAGTTGAAGGCTACAAAATCAATATACAATAACCAGTAATGTTTGTATATACTAACAACAAACTAGCTGAAAAAAAAAATCAAGAAGGCAATCCCATTTATAAGAGCTACCAAAAAAATTGAAGTACTGAGGAATAAATTCAGTCAAGGAGGTGAAAGGTATAGTTTTGTACAAGGAAAACTACAAAGCACTGAAGAAAGAAATTGAGGAGGATACAAACAAATGAAAACACACCCATACTCACAGACAGACAGAATGAATATTGTTAAAATTACTATATTACCAGAAGCAATCTACAGTTTCAATGATATTCCTATGAAAACACCAATGATATTCTTCACAGAGACAGAAAAAAAAATCCTAAAATTCATATGAAACAACAAAAAATGCCAAATCGATAAAGCAATCCTGAGCACAAGGAATAAGGCTGGAGTCAATGTATTACCTAACTTCAAATATACTACAAAGCTGTAGTAACCAAAACAGCATGGTACTGGCATAAGAACAGATATGTAGATCAATAGAACAGAATAGAGAACCCAGAAATTAATCTGCTTATGAATAGCAAACTGATTTTTACAAAGGCCAAGAACACTCATTAGGGAAATGGCAATTCATTCAAAAAATGGTGCTGAGAAAACTGGATATGCAGAAGAATTAAACTAGATTCCCATCTCTCATCCTACACAAAAATCAATTCATAATGGATCCAAGACCTCAATGTTATAAAACTACTAGAAGAAAATATAGGGGTAATACTTCAGGACACTAGTCTAGGAAAATATCCTATGAGTAAGAACTCCAAATCACAGACAACATAAAAAATAGACAAATCCGATGACATCAAACTCAAAAGCTTCTGCATAGCAAGGGAAACAATCAATAGCATGAAAAGACAACCTACAGAATACATGACAATATCTGCAAACTATTCATCTGATAGGGATTCATATCCAGATTACACAAGGAATTCCAGTATCTCAAGAGCAAAAAACTGATTTGCTTAAAAAACAGGCAAATTATCTGAACAGACATTTCTGAAAAGACATACATATAGCCAACAAATACATGAAGAAATGCTTAACATTATTAATTATCAGGGAAATGCAAATAGAACCACAGTGAGGTATCATCTCACCCCAGTTAGGATGCCTATTTTCAGAAAAACAAAAAATAATAAATGCTGGTGAGGATGCAAAAAAAAGGGAACTTTTATACACCATTGGTGGGAATGTAAACTCCTATAGCCAATATTGAAAACAGTACAAAGGTTCCCCCAAAAACACTACAATTAGAACTACCATATGGTCCAGCAATCACACTACTGAGAATTTATATAAAGGAAAGGAAATCGTTAGATCAGAGAGACATCTGCACCCTGTATTTATTGTTGTACTATTCACAATAGCCATGATATGGATCAACCTAGTTGTCCAACAACAGATGAATGGATAAAGAATATGTGTATACACACACAATGGAATACTGTTCAGCCATTAAAAAAAGAAATGAAATCCTGTCATTCACAGCAACATGGATGGAACTGGAAGAAGTTATATTAAATGAAATAAGACAGGAAAAGAAAGTTAAATACCATGCGTTTTCATTCATCTATGGAAGCCAGGGAAAGTAAATACTATAGAAGTCAAAAGTAGAAGAGAAGATAGGGTAGGAAGGGTAGGAGGAAAGGAGGGATAGGGGAGAGATTCAATCACGAATACAAAATTACAGCAAGATAGGAGGAGTAAGTTACAGTGTTGTACTATCATTGTTCTGTAACTATAGGATGACTATAATTAACAATAATATTGTCCAATAGCTAGAAGGATACTGGATGTTCTCCACACAAATAAATCATTAATGTTTGAGATGACTGATATGCTAATTACTCTGATTTGATCACTATACATTCTATGTATCAAAACATCACTATATATCCCATCAAAGTGTATGATCAATTTAAAAATAAACTATAAAAACGTTAATTACTATTTAAAATGACTATTTTATGAAATAAATGTTTTGAGCTATTTAAGTCAGACTTAGACAAGAAGGAAAGATTCTTAGAAAACTGAAATGCAATATCAGATTAGAAGAAGCAAAAGACAGCACTGGCAGTAAAGAAAATCACATTGGCCATATGACAGAATGCTGAGAGGGGGGAAAAAAACATGAAAAAGATGGTAGACACAGAAAAATGAAAACAAAGATTTAAGAACTGAATATTCTAATATTGGATATTCATTTTTTTCTAATCCTAAGAAAAAATGAAAGAGAATATTCAAAAATAAAAAAATATTATTCTTTAGTGAACAATACCCTCTAAATTTATACTAAAACAGTATGCAGAATATTAGTGAATTTTATGATCAACTGTTAGACATAGTCAATGAATAACTAATGCAATAAGAGAAGAAAAGGACTAAAAGGTATGGAGATAGAGAAGGAATAATTAAAACTGTCTTTGCTGACAGATAACATAACTGTCTGAGTAAAAAATCTCAAAGAATTGACAAAAAAGCTAATGGAATTGAGAAGCGATTATAGCAAGGTTGCAGAAAACAAGGTAATATACAAAAGCCAACTGTTTAGCTATCTACCAGCAATGAAGACTTAGAAAAGGAAATTAAAAACACAGCACTCTTCACACTAGCACCAAAAAAAATGAAAAATTAGGTATAAATCTAACAAAACATGTATAATATCTTTATTAAGAAAACTACAAAAACTGACAAAATTCCTAAATACATAGATACTCCATGAATGGGAAGACTTTCCTAAAGTGATGTATAAAGTCAACACAAAATCCCAGCAATTCAATACAAAGATTCCCAGAATTTTGTGGGTATGTACAAAGTGATTCTAAAGTTAATATGAAAAGGCAAAGTATGCAGACAGCCAACATAATACTGCAGAAGAACAAGGTCAGACAACTGACAGTACTTACCTTAAAGACTCACTAAAAGTCTACAGTAATCAAAACAATGTGATATTGGCAAAAGAACAGACAAAGCAAGGGAACAGAAAGAGAACCTAAAAATATACCCACATAAACATAGTCAGCTGATCTTTGACAAAGAAGCAAAGGCAATTCAATGGATAAAAGACAGTCTTTCTCCAATTCGGCATTGATTTCCAAAAAAAATAATAATAATAATCTAAACACAGACCTTACACCTTTCACAAAAATTAACTCAAAATGAATCACAGACCTAGATATAAAATGCACAACTATAAAGCTTGTAGAAGATACATAGGAAAAAATCTAGATGACCTTCAGTTTGGTGATGAAGCTTCAGACATAACACCAAAATCGTAACTCATGATAGAAAAAACTGACAGATTACTAAGATCAAAGACTTCAGTTGGGCACAGTGGCTCCTGTCTGTAATCCCAGCACTTTGGAAAGCTGAGGCAGGATTGCTTGAGCTCAGGAATTCAGGACCAGTCTGGGAAACATAGGGAGAGCTTGTCTCTAAACAAAATTAAAAAACACATCAGGTGTGATGGTGCATGCTTGTAGCCCCAGGTACTCAGGAGGCTGAGGTAGCAGTCCTCTTGAGCCCAAGAGGCCGAGGCTACAGTGAGCTGTGAGCATGCCACTGCACTATCTTCTAAGTAAGTAAGTAAAACAAATAAATAAAAACTACTCTACCAAACATACTGTTAAAAGTATGTTTGACATAGCAAATAGTATGTTTTGTATGTATACATAGCAAAATAGTATGTTTGACAAGCAATAGTATGCTTGACTTTGACATAGCAATAGTATGAAAGACATAGCAAGATCCTGTCTCAAAAATAAAAATAAAAATAAAATCTTCTGCTCTGCCAAAGACAGTTAATATTAATAGTATGAAAAGAAAAGCCACAAACTGTAAGAAAATACTTGCAAAACAAAACTGAAAATCAGAAATATAAAGGACTCTTAAAACCTATCAATAAGAAAACAACCCAAATTAAAAATGGACATAAGACACCTCACCAAACATATACAGATGAAAAAGAAGTGTATGAAAAGATGCTCAACAGCATGTCATTAGAGAATTACAAGTACAATGAGACACCAATCTACACCTATTAGAATGGTTAAAAAGTTTCTTAAATTTAAAAATTTGAAATTTAAAAACATTTCACATAGTTCTCTTGTGAAAACCACCCAAAATAATAGTGAATTCAAATGCAAAGAAAAACCATAATAAAAAACTCAAGAATAAAGAAATAGTGATTTATAGAAGCTGAGTATGAGGACTAAAACAAATTAAACATAGATTTGAAACCTAAAATTTACTGTAAATATGATTATAAATGTGAAAATTTGTGAACTATTAAAAGAAATTACCTAGATCTAAATTCTCAATTTACATACTTTAAACAATACTTGAGATGAGTGATAACAGTAAAATCCTAACATATTCATCATAATAAATTTCAATATACATTGCTTAAAATGTTAAAAAAATTTTACTTATCCATTTTTTAAAGTACATTAGTAAAAAATTTAAATTTATTGTATCTAATACATGAGAACAGATTTTACACAGAGTACTTAGCATTGAAATTAATTACTTTCAAAAGTTAACACCCATAATTTGTCTCCTATATTGCATAAAGGATATGAAAGAAAAGAGCAAGGGGAAATAAGTAAGAATATCTTTTTGAGGTAACTAAGTAACTACAATAAAGAGGAAAAGGAGACAAGAATGATATAAGATGTGAACATGCATCTTATGTAAAACTACGTAAATTAGGGTTAAACAATAAATAGTCATAATGTAGGAAAAATAAAAAGAATGCATGATATGATAGTTCTCTAACCTATAACAAAGGGAAAAACCCTACCTTGCAGCATTGATGTAAAGAATAAATGAGAGAACATAATAAAAAGACACATAGTACATGCTCAATAAATGCCATTTTCTTTTTCCACTGGAAATCTCTACTTCTTCAAGGACAAAAGACCATGTTGGAACAAACATCAATTGACAATTTGTCACTAGGAGGACAAATAAGGGGAAAAAAGGTCTGCTATACTCAAATATACCACCCTAACTTTATAAAGTTTTACATGTCTTCTATGATTAAAAAAAAAAAAGTAAAATGTTACAAAATAATGAAATGAAAAATATTTTCAGTATTATATAAAATAAGAATCATCATACGCCAACAAACACCAGAAATGAACAGCTTTTACCATAGTTTTTCCTGATCCTCGGGGTCCGATAATGAGGACAGAGTTACTCTCTCCATGGAGAGCGGTCCTTTTTAGCAGCTCACTTAAGTGTCTAAAATGATATAAATAGGACAAAATTTTAAAAATGAAGCTGGAATACTTTGTTAGATTGTAGTTTTTTAAAAGGCATATTTGAATATGCATAGAAATTTCCTCTTTTCTCTCCCTCTGGGCACTTGGCCTAGCCTCTGAATGGTCCTAAACAGAAAAATACAAAAGAAATAGGAGGGTAGTATAGACTCTGAAATCTTTAGGTGAAAATGTATCAGATTGGAATATATTGATTTGTATGATCGTGGGGACAACAGTGGCAACTCTCAGGACTCTTGGATTCAAATCTCTTTTCCTACTATACTCTGAACTTTCACTCCATAGTTGGCTGCTGGGTATTAAGGGCAAGATGGTTAGAATTCTCTCCACAGTATTAGATAACATAAACAAAACAAGATTGAATGTTAAAGTGCTATTGCATTATGGAAATATTTGTATCTGCTCCTGCTTCACGCTATGTGGTGTTTCTATTCACAAAGCAACATTTTTTACTTCTATAAAAGTGTTTGTTAGGTTTATTTAATATCAAACTTGTTACATAATTTTTGCAAGACCTGGAAGGCATCTGTAAGTTGGTCCGTAACAGTCAAAAGGACAGCTAGACTTACTTGTATTGTACTTGCACTCCAAATAGGTTACTATGTGGACTCTGATGACAAAATCTTTCACGTAAAATTCTTTGTACCTGATGAAAATAAAGTGAATAAATATAAAAATATTACACATGCAATAAAAAATGAGTAAGAAAGCACATTTACAATAGCCAGAATTAGTTATTAATGAATCAATTCAACCCTCCCTAAATTCTTATCCTCTAGAGTTATGGCACCATAAGTTAAAAAATTAATGGTGTTCTTATCTATCTCAAGTCCCACAGGAAGAATGAGAATTTAGTTGTGAAGGTTTCAAAAAAGGGAGAATCACTGACTTTAGTTATGTTAGCAACTCAAGGGCTGTTTCAATGCATGTGAACGAGTTCAGAAAAAAATTCTTATAAGGAGCTGTATTTTGAGTTCACCTTAGAAAAAGGGCCTTAGACTTAGTCATGAAAAATTATGTCAGATAATCTACCATGCTCTTTAAAAAGATGGACCATTAAAGTCATTCCTTTTTGGATCTGCAGCTAATACAGAGGTCTTTCAAGGACAACCTTAGGGTGCTATCTCAGATTTGGCCCCATGAACTGGAATAAAAAACCTCCAAAAACATTTGCTTCTCCTAGACTGACGGCATGGAACTAATCCTTCATGTATCAAAGAAATAAATCTGAGTTCTTGTTCTATGTACAGAGGCTAAGCAAAGAAAATGATTCACTAGGGACAAAATGATACATACTTGTTCATTATAGAGGAAGTTAAAGAGTAAGGACACTGGCACCAGAAGAGGCTACTATATGAATTTTAAAAGGGTAAGTCTGTTCTAGATTTTAATTTCTTTATCTATAATATAGGGACAATAACACCTTGTTGCAGGCCTGTTTTAAAGATTAAAAAAGTGGGGTGGCCGCGGTGGCTCACATCTGTAAATCCCAACACTTTGGGAGGTCGAGATGGGTGGATCGCTTGAGGTTAGGAGTTCAAGACCAGCCTGGCCAACATGGTTGAAATACCTTCTCTACTAAATATTCAAAAATTAGCCAGACGTGGCAGATGCCTGTAATACCAGCTACTTGGGAGGCTGAGGCAGGAGAATTGCTTGCACTCAGGAGGCAGAGGTTGCAGTAAGCTGAGATTGTACCACTGCACTCCAGCTAGGGTAACAGAGCAAGACTTGGTCTCAAAAAAAAAAAAAAAAATATTTAAAAAGGCAAAAGGCAATTATCTGTAACACAAATAGGCTTTGTACAGGTAATAGCTAATATCTATAAAAATACATAAAAGAACATATATATGTACTCAACTAGTCATAATGTGTATTCCTCTACCTAGATGAGATCAAAAGAAAAAACTCAATCCCTTCCTTAAAAACAAAACAAAACAAAACAAAACAAAAAACCAAAACTTCATTAAAATCTCTTAGAGGCAGTAATGGGGTGTAAAACATAAGCTAGATAAAGCTGCAGTGACTAGTTAGAAGGTTCACAAATCCCAAAGTGATCTGGCATGGAAGTTAAACAGGTATATACATGTATTGAAATTAATTCAGCTGTACATGGAGGATTCGTGCACTTTACATACAAAGGTATGTAAAGCATATTTCAGTTAAATTTTTTTTTTTTAGAAATAGAGTTAAACAACTTCCTTCAAAAAGAAAGCCTAATCTTATGAAGGAATACCAGTAACATTTAATTTTTATTTAAAAACTACACGTAGTTCAGGTCAAGCTAGATACATACAAACGTAGAAATACCATGCTCATTTCCCTACTAGACTATAAGCTTCTTAAGGAAGAGATATACAGATAGATGTTCAGCACTTGGAATACAGTATGCACTTCTGATAACGTTCATTATAAAAACACTCGATAGACGAGGAACATTAATGGAACTTCCTCAACTTAATAAAGGGCATCTAAAAAAAAAATCCTACAGCTAACATCATATATAATAGTGAAAGACTGAATGCTGTCTCTCTAAGATGAAAACAAAGACAAGAATGTCCATTATTCCCATTCCTATTCAGCATTTGTTCAAGCCAGGGCAATTAAGCAAGAAAAGGGGAGGAAAAAAGGTATCTAGATTAGAAAGAAAAAAGTAAAAGCTAGAATTCTGACTACCCGGACTTAATAAGGATAAAATTAAATTATAGTATAAAACACTAATATTAAAAAAATATATGAACTGACAAAAAGGATAGAGAACAATCATAACAACAAGAAAATCTGTTGGTCCACATTTAATTTTTACAGAGTCTGGAAAATTTTGCTTCCAGATGATTGTTCTTACGACCTTGTACTGATATCTCAAGGTCTTGTACTGACATCTCCTTAAGGTTAGAAAGAGTGATTCCTCTTATACGCTAAAGTGAAAATTCAAGTTAAGAAGATAACTATTTCTCTCAACACTTTTATAGGGTAAAAGGTCTTGAGGTTAATGAAAATACATACTAACCTGTGAAAGGCACTCTGCGTGAATTAAGCTGTTACTCTTTGATTTACGACTGCTCATTTCAACAAATTCAAATCCTTAAAAAAATTGGCATAAATATTATAAACATAGTGACTTGAAGAGATAATACCTAAGAATTTACTGTTCTAGAATTAAATACAAGTTTTTAAAAGTAAAAAATGCTCAAACCCTAAGACCTTCAAAATCTTCGATGGCTTCATTTTGTCCAAGTACAGGATTATTCAACACTCTCATACCATACTTTAGGTACACTTGGTTTTATTGTGCTTTGCAGACAGTGCATTTTTTTAAGTAAATTGAAGGTTTATAGCAACTCTGTGTCCAACAAGTCGATAGGTACCATTTTTCAAACACCATGTCCCCATTTTGTGTCTGTCAGCATTTTTCAGCAATAAGGTATTTTAAAATTAAGGTATGTACATTTTTTAGACATAATACTACTGCACACTTAATGGACTAGTATACTGTAAATATACATTTTATATGTACTGAGAAAAGTTTTGGGTGATTTACTTTATTGTGATATTTGCTTCACCGCAATGGTCTGGAACTGAACCTGTAATAATACCTCCAGGCCTGTATGTGGTTCTTAACAGCTACTCCTCTGTTTCCATTAAATCTTCTAGTCACCTTCCCTTTCTTCCTTTTTCTTTAACTTATATGCTTCCTTTATGATTCTCCCACCCATCCATCCCACAGGATCATCCCTCATAGAAAACCTTCCTTTCTTGCTCCACTCACCAACCATACACAAATAATCATTACAGACTAGGTTAAATGCCTCTTCTTTAATTACTTATAAGTGCCTGTATTTCTCTTTATTATTTAATTATTTTGAACAAAATTATCTGTTTATTTGCTAGTGTTTCCAAATTGAGATTTTTTATATTCCAAGCATTGTAGCACAATGCTCAAAACAAAGTTGGCAATGAATAAATGGAATGAAAAAAAATTAATGAAAAATGTATAATTCTTGTAAAATTCTCCTCAAGTTACCATACTCATAGACAAATACCTTTGACTAAAAGACCTAATTTTCTTAGCACTGATTTCCTATAGGACTACTTTAACAGTTAGACAGTAACAGCTTAAGCAGTGTTTACTTAGGTATCAGGAATTGTTACAAATAATTTGCATTTATCAACTCATTTAATCCTCAAAACTACCCTATGGGATAACTACTATTATAATCCTCTTTCAAGGTTAGAAGACACAGATAGGCTAACTATGTGGACCAAAATCAAACAGTACATAAATGGAAGAGCCAGGATTTGGATCCAACCAAGTTAACCGCTTTTTTAAAAAAGTGTATTCTGGTCTCATCTAGTCTCCAGCAGGAACACAGCTTTGCTGACACCCTGAATTTTGCCCAGTGAAAGACATTTTGGAACTTTTTTACTGCCAGAACTCATAAAACTCAAGAAAAGCTGACCTATCATCAAATCACCAATGATTAACATTATAATAATGTGAGAATGACGGCAGCAAGATGAAATAGGAGGCCCTTCAGCTTGTGTTCCCAAATAGCAACAATAATTTCACAGCCACCCACGGACGAAAGTGTCTTTGTGTTAGCCTTGAGATGCAGGCAGGCGTCTGTGAAACCCCAGTGGGGACCAAGACCTGGGAAAGTCAATTTGAGGGCAGATCTTCATTCACGTGACGGATTCCCCAACTGTGGTCCAGGCTTCAGACTTGGAAAGGGCCCTGTCCTCCTGAGGGCTTAGCTAAAGCCTGATAGGACCTTGTTACCAGGGGCTGTAGCAGGATATGAAACCTATCTGGTGGTGGACTGGACTTTTTCTAGGACATTGGTCTGTACAGGGGATGAAGATATGCAGAGAAAAGACCTGTTACCAGGTGTGTGGATGGTGTGGCTTTCTCTGGGAACCTGGGAGGGCTCCTACTGGATCACTGAGTGGATAACCTGAGCAGGCACTACTGCCATAGTCCCCAGCTGCGTGGGGCTGGAACTAAGTCACAGGGTTGCTTCAGGGCCTACAGTCAAGACTTAGGTCTTCAGGCCTGTCTAAGGTGTCATGAACCTGCATGCCTCCCTTCAGGTCCTTAGGTTGGTGGGCCTGCTCTCAAGCTGTACTGAGAGGGGCTGGAGCCACTTTTAAGGGGTGTTTCAGGGACTGATGAGGGACCTGGGTCAGGTGGCCTGTTGGCAGGGCTATGGACAGTCCCATCTCCCTCCAGGATGCTGGGTAGGCAGAACCGCTTTCTGACCATAGCTGAGTGGGGCTTATGCCAAGATTCAGGGTTGTTTCAGGACCTGCTGTGGGACTGAAATCTGCCTGCCTGTCCTGAGGACATGGAAGGATGTATCTCCTGACTACAAGAGAATTTCTGTGCAGGATTTCTGTAAGACTGTGGCTAAGATGTGCTGGATTCCCAATTCAGAGCTTTTTCAGCATATGCTACGGGACAGAGACTGGTAAGTCTGTACTGATAGCACAGACAGGTGAGTCTCCTAGCAGTTCCTTGTGCAGGCAGGGTTGCTCTCAGGCTGCAAACAAGAGTAGCAGGAGCTGAGCTTCAGGGCTGTTTCAGGATATAATGTAGGACCAAGTTCAGAAAGCTTGACCCAGGGATTCAGACCGTTTTGTCTTCTTGTGGGTCCTTGAACTGATCTCAGACCACAGACAAGTTAAAGTGTCTTATCAGGGTCCACAGTTGAGACTGAGGACAGTGGACTTATTTTCTGAGGTACCAGTGTGCATGACCTTTCCTGGGCCTCTTGGTGAATAGTTTCGGTAGCAGGCTAATATCCTTGATGAATATAGGTACAAAAATCCTCAACAAATACTGGCAAATCTAACTCAACAGCACATTAGATCAATTACCATGATCAAGTGGTATTTACCTTTGGGATGCAAAGATGGTTCAACATATGTAAATCTATAAAGTGTGCTATAATGTATTAACAGAATGAAGGACAAAAATCATATGACTGACTCAACAGATAAAAAAAAAGCTTCTAACATAACTCAATATTCCTTCAGGATGAAAACTCTCAATACATTAGGTATAAAAGGAATATACTTCAACACAATAAAGGCCATATATAACAAACTCACAGCTAACATTGCACCCAAAGGTAAAAAGTTGGAAGCTTTTCCTCTAAGATCAAGAACAGGACAAGAATGCCCACCTTGGCTATTTATATTGAATACAGTTCTGCAAATCCTAGCCAAAGGAATTAGATAAGAAAATTAAATAAAAGGCATCCAAGTCAAAAAAGAGAAAGTTAAATGATCTGTTTGCAGATGACATGATTTTATATAGAGAAAACCCTTAAGACTCTACCAAAAAACTGTTAGTACTAATACATACAGTAAAGTGGCAGGATACAAAATCAACATACAAAAATCAATAAGATTTCTCCACACTAATAACTATTTGAAAAAATTAAAAACCAGTCCTAATTACAATAGCATCAAAAACAAATTAGAAAGAAATGTAACAAAAGAGGTGAAAGGTCTGTCACTGAAAACTATACAATATTGATGAAAGAAAGTGAAGACACAAATAAATGGAAAGACACTCCATGCTCACGGATTGAAAGAATCAATGTTATTAAAATGTCCCTACTACTGGAAGTGAAGGTCAAAGTAATCTACATCAAAATTCTAATGACATTTTTCAAAGAAATAGAAAAAAACCTTAAAATTCATATGGACCCACAAAGACATTTAATAGCTAAGACAATCATGAGCAAAAGAACAACGCTGGAGGTATCAGACTACCTGATTTCAATACCTAGTGCAAAATAAAGATAATTCAAAACAACATGGCTCTGGCATAAAAACAAACATACACACCACCAGAATAGAGAGTCAAGAAATAAATCCATACTTTTATAGTCGACTTATGTTCAACAAAAGTGCCAAGAACACACCATGGAGAAAGGACAGTCTCTTCAAGAAATGGTGTTAGGAAAACTGGATATCCACAGGCAGAATAATGAAATTGAACCCTCATCTCACATCATATACAAAAATCAACTAAAAACGGATTAAAGACAAATGTAAGACCTGAAACACAGGGAAATAAAACACAGGGGAAAAGCTTTTTGACACTGGACTTGGCAAAGATTTTTTTGGATATGACTCCAAAAGCACAAGCAAGAATAATGAAAACAGACATAAAACTAAAAAGCTCCTACAAAGCAATCAATCAACAGAATGAAGAGACAACCTACAGAATAGGTGAAAGTATTCGCAAATGTTACATCTGACAACAAGTTAAAATCCAAAATATGTAGTCGGTCCTCATCAGCAGATTCAACCAACTTAAGAGAGAGAAAATTTAGAGGGGGAAAAAATGCAACAATAAAAATTAATACAAATTTAAAAAACAATACATTATAATGACTATTTACAAAGCACTTACATTGTATTAGAAGTTATAAGTAATCTAGAGATGATTTAAAGCATATGGGATGGTATGTGTAGGTTATATGTAAATATCATGTCAATTTATAGAAGAAACTTGAGCATCTACAGATTTTGGTATCTGAAGGGGGTCCTGGAACCAGTTTCCTGTGGATACAGAGGGATGACTGTATAAGGAACTAAGAAAAAATAGCAAGGAAACAACCCAATTTAAAAAATAGTCAAAAAGATTTCTCACAGGACATAAAAATGTCAAATAGGTATTTGAGAAAATTCTCAGTGTTACTAATTTTCAGGGAAGTACAAACAAAACCACAATGAGATAACATTTCACACTTGCTAGGAAGGCTATTTGTTAAAAAAAGATAAAAGATGATGAGTGTTGTTAAGGCTTATGAAAAAAAAGGAAACCCTGAAACACTGTTGATAAAAATGTAAATTAGTATAATCATTATGGAAAACAGTATGGAGGTTCTTGAAAAAATTAAAAGCCAAATTATATAATCCAGTAATCCCACTGAATATCCATCCATATATACAAAGGAAATGATCAATACATCAAAGATATATCCTCACTCCCATATATACTGCAGCATTATTCACAGCCAAAATACGGAATCAACCTAAGTGTCCATCAATGGATGAAAAGATAAAGACGATGTGGTGTATATATACACAATGGAACACTAACTCAGCCTTAAACAAAAAAGAAATCCTGTCATTTGCAACAACATAGATGCATCTGGAAGATACTATGTTAGCTGAAATAAGCCAGGCATAGAAAGACAAATACCACATAATCTAATTTATACAGTAGTCTCTCCTTATCCATGGGAGATAAATTCCAAGGCACCCCTCAGATGCCTGAAATCATGGAATAGTACAAAACTCTCTCTCTATACTATGTTCTTTTAATCTGATAACCTAGATGGCTACTGAGTGATTAAAGGACACGTAGTATCAGGGGAACCCGCCCCCAATATTTCAACGTCGGTTCTATTTTCCGTAAATGTTGGCTGGCTGAGAAAGAGTACAAAGAGGACTTTTACAGCTGGGCCGCCAGGGGTGACATCACATATTGGTAGGACTATGATGCCCAACTAAGCCTCAAATCAGCAAGTTGTTTATTAAGGGTTTTAAAAGGGGAGGGGGTGTAAGAACAGGCAGTAGATCACATGCTTCAAAGGGCAAAAAGGAGAACTACTGACAAGGGTCTATGTTCAGCAGTGCACGTATTGTCTTGATAAACATCTTAAACAACAGAAAACAGGGTTCAAGAGCAGAGAACTGGTCTGACCACAAATTTACCAGGGCGGAGTTTTTCCCCACCCTAATAACACTGAGGGTACTGCAGGAAACCAGGGCGTATTTCAGTCCTAATCTCGACCACATAAGACAGACACTCCCAGAGCAGCCGTTTATGGACCTCCCCCCAGGAATGCATTCCTTTCCCAGGGTATTAATATTAATATTCCTTGCTAGGAAAATAATTTAGCGATATCTTCCCTACTTGCACATCAATTTATAGGCTCTCTGCAAGAAGAAAAATATGGCTCTTTTTGCCCAACCCCGCAGGCAGTCAGACCTTATGGTTGTCTTCCCTAGTTCCCTAAAAATTGCTGTTATTCTATTCTTTCTCAAGGTGCACTGATTTCATATTGTTCAAACACACATGTCTTACAATCAATTTGTATAGTTAACACAATTATCACAGTGATCCTGAGGTGATGTACACTGTTAGCTTACAAAGATAATAGGATTAAGATATTAAAGTAAAGACAGGCATAAGAAAATATAAAAGTATTATCTGGGAACTGATAAAAGTCCATGAAATTTTCACAATCATGTTCCTCTGCCGCGGCTTCAGCCAGTCCCTTGGTTCAGGGTCCCTGACTTCCCGCAACAACGTAGCATATACAGCATGGATATGCTGGACAAAGAAATTATGTATGTCCCAGGCAAGATGGAGCAGGACACTGCAGATTTCATCACACTACTCAGAGTGGCATGCAATTTAAAGCTAATGAATTGTTTACTTCTGAAATTTTCCATTTAATATTTTGGAACCTCAGCTGACCAAAGGTAACTGAAACAATGGAAAGTGAAACTGAGGATAAGGGGGGGACTACAGTAGGTGGAACCTCTAACAGGGGAACTCACAGAATGAAAGCAGATTTTAAATTTTCTTGTTACAAAAAAATGGTATGTGAGGTAACAGATTATGTTAATAGGCTTAATTTTGTCATTCTACAACGTATACATATATTAAAACATCATGCTGTATACCAGAAATGGATAACAATTTTATTCATCAATTAGAAAAAAAAATACATATAAAATACATATCAAAAAGCGACTAAGTGGCAGAGCCAGGATTTGAGCCCAAATAAGTTATACTCTTATTCAATTGTTACTTATTTAGCCAACTTTTTAAAAAAAGAAGTACAAACACATTTCAATAACCTGAAGGAAGATCAGCCAATATATTTTACATTCACATTTATTAATTTCATATAGTGGCAATTAGAAAACAAACCATGGTAATGCTGTTTTCTTCTCTAGAAATGTTAACAGGCCCTTAGCTGAGCCAGGCCTTGACAGACAGACCAGCAAGCAAATCTGTGTCCTCCTTAATGTGTAAGCCAGGTAGCTAAGGCCTCAGTCACCAAAAGTCCTCTGGCTCCAGCTTCCTAATTGAAAACTAAATAACAGAGTACTCAATTATTGTCTTGACCCTTAAGCATCTTCTTTCTTAGAAGAAAAGTGGTCTTCTCAGTTGTCTTAAGACACCTTCTAGCAGTCTTTTATGTCTCAAGTTTTATCTTACTCTATTTAGGTTTTTATCTTCCCTAATAACTATTATGAGAGGGAAAAACCTTTGTAGCTACATTTTATAGTCTCAACTCTGGTTTATGATGCTCTTGACTATCTCTCAGCCAAAACCTAAAATCACAAGGAACTATGTGATAATTGTCTCCTAGATTATAAGGCTAATTAAAATGTAAAAAGGAGAAAGGGTTTTGTAGTATGTTTTATTCTGTAGAACTACATTAGCTCTCTTACAGTATTGTTAGAATTAAAAGATTTTTTTTACCCACTTCATGAATTAAGAAAGAATTACTCAGAAAAATGAAATAAATGTCCACAGTTCCAAGGTAGGTATCTAATCTGCCTCTTTGCATCATATATAAATTAGGTATGCTATTAAGATCATTTTTTCTTCATTTGGGGCCAGCATTCAGAAAAGAAACAACAAACACACCACTATGGTATCTACCTTATAACCTACATAAATTTTGACTGTAAATAAAGTTTTAGTCCAAAGGTTATTTTGACATCTTGCCCCTTCATGTAATGGTCAAATATCTACTACATAATAAAGAATATTTCAAAGACAATTCTAATAGTACAGATGAGACAAGCTTCATATGGGAGAAAATACTTGCAAACCACATATCTGACAAAATATCTGTATCTAAAGAACCCTCAAAACTCAGTAATAAAACAAGAAGCAATCCAATTAGAAAATAGGCAAAACACACACGTAGACATTTCACCAAAGATATACAGGTGGCAAATAAGCATATGCAAAGATGTTTAATATCATTATCCACTAGGAAAATGCAAATTAAAACCATAGTAAGATATCACCACACACCGATTAAGAGAGCTAAAATAACTCAAAGATGGTGAGAATGTAGAGAAAATGAATCCTTCATTTAACCACTGGTGGGAATGTTTCTTGACATGGCTACTCTGAAACGTTTCTTGTCAGCAGTTTCTTAGAAAACTATAAATACACTTAACAAGCCACATAGCAATTGCACTCTTGGGTACTTACCTGACAGAAAAAC
Source organism: Mandrillus leucophaeus (assembly GCF_000951045.1). Classification (NCBI taxonomy): domain Eukaryota; kingdom Metazoa; phylum Chordata; class Mammalia; order Primates; family Cercopithecidae; genus Mandrillus; species Mandrillus leucophaeus. The sequence continues at coordinate 1,319,987 of NW_012109586.1, forward strand.
TTATGTTCACACAAAAACCTGTAAAATGTATGTTCATAATAAATTTACTTGTAATAGCCAAAACACTGGAACCGATTCACTCAATGAGCCAATGGGGTTAATGAATTAGTTCCACTGATGCTTTTTCACTGAAGTCAGGAAGTACCCAGACAGTAAGGGACTGCCTTTTAAAGTTCTTCTGATATTGGACAATGCCCCTGGCTACCCAGAATCCCATGAGTTCAACACCGAAGGTTTTGTCCAAGTAGTCCACTGGTCCCCAAACACAAAGTCTCTAATTCAACCTGTAGATCAGGTCATAAGGACCTTTAAGGTTCATTACACACAGAACTCTATGGAAAGGAATGTCAACACTATGGAAAAACCTCCACAGAGAGAACACGATGAAAGTCTGGGGGGATTATCCCATTGAAGGTGCCCTGTTGTCACAGAAAAGGCCGTGAAACCCAACAAGCCTGACACAAATTCCTGCTGGAGAAATCTATGTCCAGATGTTGTGCGTGACTTCATAGGATTTACTACAAAGCCAATCAAGAAAATCATGGAAGAGATTGCAGATATGGCAAAAAGGGTGGGCAGTGATGGGTTTCAAGATACGGGTCTTAGAGAAATTCAAGAGCTAACAGATACCACACCAGAGGAATTAACAGAAGACAAGTGGAGACAGATGCTTCTGAACCACTGCCAGACAGTGAGAAAGATGCAGAAGTTAACAGTGCCAGAAAACAAATTGACGTTAGACAATCTGGCAGAACAGTTCTGAATATACAAGACTGCTCTTGTTTTCTTTACAACATGGACCCTTCTATGATACAGGTACTGGAATCAAAGCAAATGGTTGAGGAAAGGTTGATACTGTATAGAAACATTTTAAAACAAATTAGAAATCAAAAGAGATAGACAGAAATTACAATGTGTTTCTGTAGTTACACCCAGTGTGCCTACCTGTCTTGTCTCCCCTTCTACTTCCTCCACCTCTTCTACCCCTAGGCAACAAGATCAACCCCTCCTCTTCCCCCTCAGCCTACTCAACATGAAGACGAGTAGGATGCAGACCTTTACGATGAGCCACTTCAATTTAATGAATAGTAAACATATTTTCTTTATATAGTAGATATATTTTCTTTCTAAATATTTTTTCTTTAGCTTACTTTATTATAATACAATATGTAATACATATATAAAATATATATTAATTGACTGTGTTACCAGTAAGACTTCTAGTCAAGCAGACTATTAGCAGTTAAGTTTTTGGGGAGGCAAAAGTTATATGCAGATTTTCAACTGCTTTGGGTAGGGAGGGGGGTGTTTCGACCCCTAACCCTTACATTGTTCAAGAGTCAACTGCATATGGAGGAAATTCTCATTACTGCAATTCCAGAGCACTACTATATTATACATCAGAGAGCTGCTGACTATTTTAAATTTATTTCTGTATTGACAAAGTACAAAAATTATAGGAATTGTAAAAATGTGTCATCTAAAGCTGTCTGCTCTCTGAATGGCCTATGCGCATTTCCCCATGACAGTAAGTCCCCTACAATCTATACCTTTACAAAGGAAGAGATGAATTCCGAAATATCTTCACTGACCACTACTTACTGTATCTGTATTTGAAATTTTATAGTTACATGCTAACCAAAGCAGCATGACTAAATAAGCTCAAGACTCAATCACGTGTATATTCATACTTCCCATTTTTGAACTGAGGTGGCTTATTTGTCGTAATTCTCCATTCCTATGCTTTCCAAGGGTTGCTTGTTGATAAATTCTAAAAATTATGAAGTACATCCTTTACTGCTCTTGAGATTTCATGAGTACTTATAACTCTTCTTTCTCATTATGCCTTCCTCAGATCCAAACCCTCACTCAGTGCCTCTATGTCTACCTCACCAATTCTGCATAATGTATTTTAGACTAACTGTTTGGCCAACAACAATGATAACTGTTTAGTAAACTCTCTTAACATCTAAAGACAGAATTAGAAAATAGCTGACACTAATAACTTATTCCTACATATAGCTCAATAGCCATTCAGATGTCAAATGTTTTCCTACCTTAGAAATAGAATATAAAAGCCCTCCATTTAGTTTGCACAACTAACTTAAGCTCCTCATCTTAGGTTAGTTCTAATCACTGTTTTTTAGACTAACATAATCCTAAACTTTGTGGGAGAAGCAACCTGGATGAATTCCTGATGACAGTCCTTCATGTCAAATTTGAAGTTTGGTCAATTTACCAAATACTTCTCTGCTTGCTGACTAGCAAACGTATACAACTTCTATCTATATTATTAGCAGATTACAACTAACTTAGAATAGCTTCTTAAAAGAATTCAGAATTATCAAATCTTACAAGGGCACACACATGAGACTTGCTTTGGGATACTCCACCAACTCCATTTGAAAATAAGTTGCTCAATAAATTACTGCTGAATGAATACGTTGCAAATATAAGTTTCAAAGTATATTAATATATGTTGACTATGTTAATACAAAATATGTTTTCAACAGATTATTGCTTCACCTAAATAATACTGTTGTCATAAGTCACTCACAAGTCCTTTCATGCAACAGACTGTATGCATTCAACTTGCTACTGTCAGCAATGTAAATAAGATATAAATTTTCTGATGATGCTGAGTTAAGCTATGATAACAATTCATGGTTCATGAAATATGACCAAGCACCACAGATTGGCATTATCTGCTCAATTTCCATACGTGTGTTTCAGTATGGGTAATAGATATTCATATATAAATGAGTTCATGGTTTTAGTTTCCAGCGTTGCTTAAAGATGTATTTTCACTAAACTGAAAGACAAATTTTTACTGGAATGACATTACAACTGATCTAGAAAATGAGCACATTTTGAAAAACGATTAAATAAAATGTTTAATCTACATAAACTGTAGTTAATAAGACAACCAAGTAGCTACAAGTCAACGCCAGACCTTCTCAATCAATTTAACCTAACATTTTAGTGTTTACTTATTACAAGGCTGTGACAAGCATTATGGGAAAGATGAGAAATATAAAATTTGGTCTCTAAACAAAACTTACAATCTTGTTGGAATAATATATATGTGTATATGTATGTGTACATATGTATCTCCCACTGATAAGGCAGTATCCGCATAAAACGAGGGATACACTCATAGGGTTAGTAAAGAAAGGGACCTCAAAAAACACATAGTACTACCTATAGAAGTGAAAACAAACACAGAGATTTTAAATGACCTGCCCAAGATGACATAGCTTACTTAACAGCAGCAGTAGCTGTTAGGTCTATTGACTCCCAGAGGTTGGTTAGTCTCAACTGGCATGAAAAAAACCCTGCAAACATCAGAAAAGTCATCAAAATCATCATTGTGCTTTTCTTTAGGAGACAAAACATAGCACGATAATACATTGTGAAAGAACACGGTTAGTATAATAGATGTTTAATACCAACAATTCACTTCTCTTTGAAGGTCTATGTGTACAATTTGTATTTTCTTCTGTAGACATCTTTATTTATAGATCATAAACTTTCTTCCCGTCACTAAAAAGGAATACATGTTTCATATAGAAACTTTGGAATTTTAATAAGGAATTGTGCAGATAAAATGGTAAAAAATGGAATCAGAGAATCTTTCTCCTCTATCTAATAAAGCAAAACAAAAAGTTGTTAAACAGAAATACCTTAGCAGTAACTAAAGAGACAAGTTAATAATAAACAAGCCTAGAAAACTCTATAGGAGTTCTCCATAGCTCCTAACTTTAACCTCACTCTTAAAAGCTATACTGGCATCAATAAAATCTCCTAAATTCTCATCAATATTTCAAATATGAAAAGAAGAAAATTGATGAAAATTGTAATTCAATTATTAAATTTCAAGCCCAAAAAAAAGAATTCACTGGGACTCCAGGATGAAAAACACCTACAAGGGAGGAAAAAATGCTAAAATATGGTGTCATAATATCTACAAAGTTCTGAGAGAGAAACCAAGACTCATACGTAGCAAAGATGTCACTCACATACAAAGGTAACAGGTATAGCCTTATCAAATAAGAATGAACTTATTTAGTACACAGAGCCAATAAAGCCTTGTGTTGTGGCGGGATATGGGGAACTCAACAACAAAATCCAGCCAACTAAAGCATAATTAAAAACACAATTTTACACACACACACATATACACACACACACAATAGTGATCTGTGAGTCCACTAAAATAAAAAACTAAAATCAAAAAAAGGTAAATAAATAGTAGCAGGTGGAAACACAAGCCTTCACAGACTGAAAATAATCATTCAACAAAAAAAAAAAAAAAAGAAAAAAGTGGCATGAATGCATAAGGTTGCTAATTTCATTTTTCAGAGTAGAAAGATAATAATGTCTAAACTTAAAACATGAAGTGCAAAAAAGGAACTAAAAACAATGTTTTTTTTAAGACCCAGGGTCTCACTATATTGCACAAGCTTGATTTGAATTCCTGGGCTCAAGAGATCCTTCTGCCTCAGTCTCCTAAGTACCTGGGTCCACACCTTGGCCAGCTTGAAACTTTTTTTAACCTATGATTGAGATCTCTTAAAAAAGGAATCTCTTGGGTTTAATAAATATCTGAAGTCCAGCAATTCCTATAATTTTTATTAGGTTAAAAATGTGGCATGCCTACACACACACACATTTTTAACCAAAATGGATGCTATTTCATATTTGTCACTTAAAAGAACACGAACTTTCCATAATTTATATGTGTGTGCGTGTATGTGTAATATATATACATATATGTAATATACATATATATCACATGTATTAATATATATATCACATATACATATGTATATATGTACATATGTAACATATGCAATATATGCACACATATACATTTGTATGTGTATATGTGTAATATATACATATATTGATATAAGTATATATTACATATATTAATACATGCACATATGTATATATACATATATGCTTCCCTATACATATACTAATATATAAACATATGTATATATGTATATATTACATATGTACATATATATGTGCCTATGCATACTTTACATATACACGTTATATATGCGTATATGTGTATTACATATGCATGTATGTACATATGTAATATATGTGCATATATGTATGTATATATGCATATACATATATATTACACATACACACACAAAGTAACATATTTTAAATTATTTTTTCTACAGCTGCCTTAAGGTAAAAAACCAAAAATAAGAATTGTTTAAGAAAAAGAACCATGTACCTCAGCTGGATAATCAAAAGTACTTTAGTGTTATGAGCATCTTACTAGTAAGATGAGCAGGAGCTGTAACACTGTGTACCAAAAAAAGCATTTACAAGAGATAACAGGTGTGAACATGTCCTATTTATTTAGTTGCAAAGTTGTCCAAGCGCAGGTCAAAGAGGCAACAGATAAACAATTTTTCCTACATTTCATATCAATGGTCAGTAAGGTGGCTGGCACAAAATAACCCTCTGGAATAAGAAAGTATTGTAGGCCGGGCAGGTGGCTCACACCTGTAATCTCAGCACTTTGGGAGGCCAAGGCAGGTGGATCACCCGAGGTCAGGAGTTCGAGGCCATCCTGGCTAACATGGTGAAACCCCGTCGCTACTAAAAATACAAAAAATTAGCCGAGTGTGGTGGCGGGCACCTGTAATCCCAGCTACTTGGGAGGCTGAAGCAGGAGAATGGTGTGAACCTGGGAGGCGGAGCTTGCAGTGAGCCAAGATAGTGCCACTGTACTTAGCCTGGGTGACAGAGCGAGACTCCGTCTCAAAAAAAAAAAAAAAAGAAAGAAAATATTGTAATATGTTTACCTATAAATATTTATCTAAAAAATAATAACTAAATTAAGCTTAACTAGTAAATATATAAATTGACATATTTTTACTTGGTCTTGTATCAGCAGGTCAAGTCATGTTACCAAGAGCAACCCAGAAGCCCTAAGGAAAGAGTTCAAGATCAATAACAAGAAGGGGTTCCGAGTGGCACCATCACATATTCATTTACTTTCAGCTCATTAATACACAATGTAGGTATATGAATCCAGTTTGGAGACATTACTAAATCCAGCTGACTTGTTGAATTTTTTTTTTTTTTTTTTTTATTGAGACAGAATCTCACTGTTGCCCCGGCGGGAGTGCAGTGTTGCAATCTTGGGTCACTACAACTTCTGCCTTCTGGGTTCAAGCAATTCTCCTGCCTCAGAAGACAGTAGCTGGGATTACAGGCATGTGCCACCACGCCTGGCTAATTTTTGTATTTTTAGTAGAGATGGGGGTTTCACCATGTTGGCCAGGCTGGTCTCTAACTCCTGACGTCAGGTGATCCACCTGCCTTGGCCTCACTTGGGATTACAGGCCTGAATTGCCACACCCAGCCTCACTTGTTGAATTTAAAGATGTTATTATTTTTAAAATGTAAGTGAAATATTCTCAGCTGTTCCAACCGCAGCTTTTTCCTGGAATGAAAAATGACTGCCTGTCAACAGCATTCTGCTTAGTAAATAAAAAACAAAAAGCAAAAAAAAAAAAAAAAAAGATTTACTTCATCTGGAATTTTAAAATAAAAGTAGGAAAGAAACTGCTTTTTAAAAGCAATTTGTGTTATAGGACATTTTGAAAATATTTCCAACACTGATTTTATCGCCAAAAAATTAGGTATTACCTATAAAAATTCTCACATCTATACACTTAAAATAGTTATAAACAGAACTTTTTATTCTACTCACAAACATTTCTGTAAATAATATAAGTAAGTTTTATATGTGTTGACCTAAAAGGAAGTTGAGGCAAAATTAATAACATACACAGAAACTGCATTTGGACCAAGATTGAGGGTTGCAACCAAGGAGCATAGATTCAAGTTGCCCTGAATATATGCTCATTAGCAGCAGTTACAAGTAGATTTTTAAAGAGAAAAAGAAATGTAAAAAGGCAGGTTCGGAGTTGTTCACCAAGAATCTACATTAATATAACATTAACTATCCATTGGCTACAGATCGGCAGGGGGTAGGGAGTTGGGGGTTGAGTATGGGGGCATAACTGAAGTCCCATACTACTCACATCTCTCTGGGCCAGCATAACTCAGAGCTCAGACTGCTCTGAGCATTTTTTGTTTTCTCATACTCATTTGTTAAAAATATAAAAACATACCACTTTTTGGCTGGACGCAGTGACTCACGCCTGTAATCCCAGCACTTTGGGAGACTGAGTTGGGCAGATCACTTGAGGTCAGGAGTTTGGGACCAGCCTGGCCAACATGGTGAAACCCTATCTCTACTAAAAATACAAAAACTAGCCAGGTGTGGTGGTGCGTGCCTGTAACCCCAGCTACTCGGGAGACTTGAAGCAGGAGAACTGCTTGAACCCAGGAGGCAGAGGTTGCAGTAAGCACTCCCACCGGGGCAAAAGACCGAGACTCCCATCTCAAAAACAACAACAGCAACAGCAACAGCAACAACAACAACAAACAAAAACTATGCACCACTTTCCAAGAACAACTAATTTATATCAAGTTTTTCTTAGTTTGGAAGAACACACACATCAAGAGCAGATGAAATTGGCTAACAATTCCTACAAAAACCTTGGTAAAATTGGTGGATGAGACTGGAAAATATAATTCAAAAATACACAAATGATCATGTATTATTTTCCTTAACAGCCTTATTTTGAGGTAAAACCTTACAGCTCCAGCAGATGGGGGCATTACTTTGTAAAGAGAACTCTTAGTAAATTAAAAAGATGTTTAATACTACTCTGTTTCCAGATGGTGGCAGAAGAAAACACTGAAAACAATACCACTACTCCCCTCCCTTTATCAGAAAAAAGTTAAAATACAAACTATTACTGTTTACCTAGGACCTAACTTTATATGGCTGACATTTTTCAAAGACAGGTAAGTATGGACAAAAGGTCAGAACTTTGCCTCTTTTCAGTTAGATATAATGTTCTTGATTTGCTCACTAAACAGTCAAATAATGTAAAATGAAAGGTATTTTAGGAGAAATTTGTAGGTGGTTTCCATGTTTTGTTACTGTCCTTTGAGATGAAATTGAGGCAAGAAAAATACATTTAAGCTGTTTTTCAGCCCATCAGAATTAGTTTTCATTCTTTTTCTTTTCCCAGTTGGATTGTTTGTACACAGGTAAAGATTAAAATAGAGTTAAAAGAATGGTTGAGGGTGGGGAGAAATAAGAGCCAATACTGATATAAATTCCAAGTTAGAAAGTAAGTAAACTCTGTTAGCTCTTCCTAAAGAGATCAGCTCAAAAATGTTATCTATATCAAGTTGGGGCACAGCCTCTGGTGAGAAGTTTCCTTGAGTTCTCCAGAGGTGAAGAATCATTCCACACAAATCAACTTTTGGACCACGGGTGAATAAACCATGGTAATTACTGACAGTTTTGTAAAATCATTTTTTTTCCTCATTTGTTGCCAGTGAATATAAAAGGACACAATTTACTTAAGGACACATTCAGATCAAATGATTCCAAGCTTTGATAATCTTCAGTCAAGTAATATGATGCCATGATATTTTCTCATTGATATTAAAATGAAGAAAAATATTTTATATTGTCTCGATACTTAAACTGATTAAATAATTGAAAAGACTTGCAATTCTCCAGAAAAGCCATGTTCTCTCTAACCTCTGAATTTCAGTAGTCTTCACAAGTACATGGCAGTATGTCTGGAATCATATATACACAGACACAACCACATATACGTAACATATACACACATGAATATAAACATATATACATATATATATATATATATTTTTTTTTTTTTTTGAGCTGGACTTTTGCTCTGTTGCCCAGCTGGAATGCAGTGGCACCATCTCGGCTCACTGCAACCTCTGCCTCCCGGGTTCAAGCGATTCTCCTGCCTCAGCTTCCTGAGTAGCTGGAATTACAGACATGCGACACCACGCTCGGCTAATTTTTGTATTTTTAGTATAGACGAGGTTTCACCATATTGGCCAGGCTGGTCTCGAACTCCTGCCTTGTGATCCACCCACTTCAGCCTCCCAAAGTGCTGAGATTACAGGCGTGAGCCACCACACCTGGTACATATATTATCTTTTAATAAGTGTACTTACTTTATAAAGTACCTATTACAGCCTTGATATTCATGAATAAGACAATAAAGTTGTTTTCAAGAACATGGAAGGTCAATAGTTACAAAATAAACAACTCCCAGAATGATAATCACAGAGTTAATACTACGGTATCTTCAGTAAAGAAAGACATTTCAAAATCACTACAGTTGGCTGGGCATGGTGGCTCACGCCTGTAATCCCAGCACTTTGGGAGGCTGAGGCAGGTGAATCACCTGAGTTCAGGAGTTTGAGACCAGCCTAGACAACATGGTGAAACTCCATCTCTACTAAAAATACAAAATTAGCCAGGTGTCATGGTGCGCACCTGTAATCCCAGCTACTCGGGAAGCTGAGACAGGAGAATTGCTTGAACCTGGGAGGCGGAGGCTGCAGTGAGCGGAGAACACACCACTGCACTCCAGCCTAGGCAAGACAGAGCCAGACTCCGTCGCAAAAAAAGAAAAAAAGATATTACTACAGTTGTTTTGATTATTAACCATGGAATACACCTTGTAAATGATACAAAGTATCAATTCTGCAGTAGTTGATGAAGGAAGGAACAAAAAAGAAATACTACTTGGAAGACTTCTTTAAAGTATATGTCTTAAAATAAAATGCATTTAGTTCTGAATTATATAGGCTAACAAAAGAACTAACACAAATTTGCAACCTATCTAGAAATCCTTTAGAAGCTTTGGAAATGCATTACATGATTTTGCTGGCAGTGACATAACTACCACACATCTTAAATATTATAGTGATCAACAGTAGTCTATGTTCTCTGAGTACATGGAAGTAGGCTACCTTCTCTGACTAAAAACATGCTGAAGAGGAGGAGGATTTAAGCTCGTGAATCCAAGCTAATGTGTTTACTTGGATGGATAAATAGTATAAGGGCAACAGACACTTGAATCAACAAAAACTTTTTTTTTTTGGTTTGTTTTAAGAGATGGAGCCTTCCTCTGTCAACTAGCGCAGTGGCATGATAATGGCTCACTGAAGTCTCCAACTTCTGGCCTCAAGCAATCCTCCTGACTCAGCCTCCTGAATAGCTGGGATTACAGGTGTGAGGTACTACACTTGACAAAAATATCATTTTTGTGAAGGATGGTTGCATTATATGGGACACAAGATTTAAGACTAGGGCACTAAAATTGGTGGGTGAGAAGGCACATGTAGACAAATTTTCCTTGAAAAGCCCCAAACTACCCATAAATTACAGAACTGTACTTTCTTACAATATCAATTACTTCAGGGTATATATTCATTTGAGAATAATAATGAATACAGTACTATCCACTATTCAAATAAGTTTTTCCTTTGCCATGTTTACAGACTTGAGTTTACTTAAATGTAAGTATGATATTGTTAGGGCTCAGGAAATGATACTCCAAAATAAAGTTCTCTGAAGCAGCTCTCTCTGACCATCTCCTAACTTCCTGTCTCTGGCCTCTCATTCTCCTGAGACTAGCCACTGAAACCACAATCCCTCTTCCCCAAGGCAGTTCACAGAAACCAGAACCCCCTTTCCCCAAAGCCAGCCACAGAACCTAAATACATTACTCTAATGTTCCCTGCCCTCATCTTTCTGTGTAAAAACTAACTATAAAAACAACGTGACCTATTCTGTTTGATTGTAGGTCATACGACCCCCATTCCAGAAACGGTGCTGTACCATACCCAGAAGGAAAGAATGCTGCACAGAGAGGCCAAGAAGAATCTATACAGGCAGGCCTTGCTGGGTTTCCCCACTCAGTACATGGCTGTCCAGACTTTGCTGAACCTAAGCATACCAATGGACAGTTTTTGCCTTTATCTTTAGGTCTTTATTCTGAAGGCTCCCATGTCATGTAAAACCATGATCAAATGAAATCATATGCCCTTTTTCCTATTAATCTGTCTTTTTTCAGCTGATTTTCAAAGAACCTTCAGAGGGTGAAGGGAAGTTTGTTCTTGGCCTCTACAATATGCTACAACTCCAATAAATTACTTAGTAAATATTAAACTATTTTTGGAAGGAAAAAAACTGAATATAACATTGCTTTAGAGATAAATTATTTAAGAATTGCTAAAAATTACCCTAGAAATTATCCTAGAAAAATCTTAAAATTTTCCCTAAAAACTTTTAGGAATAATACATCGTTTCTAATGAGACCCTTCAGCTTATGCAGAAAGCATAGCAGACCAAATTCTAGAGTCAATGAAATGATATTCTCCAATTCTGTTTTACTAATGAATATGTTGTCCACCCCCTCCATTAGCATGCTTAGGTAATTTTGCAAGAATAAATGGAAATGTCAGTTGACATTTAAAATGAAATAGGATTTTTAGACAGTTGTGTTTTTTGGGTTGGAAAAGGACAGCTAAAAGTTTGGGGTGGGGGGGTGCTTTAAAAAGACAGTATTATATGGCTTAGAACTTTGGTACCCTACCTTCATCCTTTTCTGCAATCCCTTTTACTCCCCAAAGTTAAAAGGCTATCAATGGGACAATAACTGATGACCAACTATGAATAGGCTCAAATACACTGTTTTATTATATTTTTATCATTCTTTATACACCTTTTCTCATCATTCTTTGTCCCAATAATATGCTATGATTATGCATGTAGAAAATCCCAAAATAACAACAACAAAATCACTGGAACTAATAAACTACTGTAGTAAGGTTGCAGAATACAAGGTTAATATACAAATTGTTACCTTCTTTCCTATATATCAGTAATGAACAATTGAAATTAGAAATTAAAATAATACCATATATATTAGGAACAACAACAAAAAACACTCACCAAAAATGTAGATATAAATCTAACAAAATATGTACAAGATCTCTATGAGGATAACTATAAAACTCTGATTCAAGAAATCAAAGAAAGTCTAAATAAATGACATCATTCAAGAGCAGAAAAAATTCATATTGTTAAACGTCACTTCTTCCAACCTTGATCTATAGACTCAATGCAACCCCAATCAAAATCATAGATAGTTATTTTGTGGATATGACAAACTGATTTTAAAGTATACACAAAAAGAAAGAAAGACCCAGAAGAGCCAACATGATACTGAAGGAGAACAAAGTTGGAGGACAAAACCTACCCAACTTCAAGATATTATAAAACTATACTAATCAATACAGTGGGGTCATGGTGAAAGAACAGACAAATCAAGGGAACAAAACAGAGTCCAGAAACAGGCCCACATAAACATAGTCAGTTATGCTTTTAGAAATAAGAAAAGGCAATTCAATGGAGAAAAGAACAATCTTTGCAACAAATGGTAATGGAAAAACTAGACATACACGTCCCAAAACATGAATTGACACAGACCTTACAACTTTCACACAAAGAAAACTCAAAATGGATCACAGACTTAAACATAAAATGCAAAACTATAAAACTCCAAAAATGGCCAGGCACAGTGGCTTACGCCTGTAATCCCAGCACTGTGGGACACCAAGACAGGTGGACCACCTGAAGTCAGGAGTTCGAAACCAGCCTGACCAACATGGTGAAACCCCGTCTCTACTAAAAATACAAAAATCAGCCGGGCGTGGTGGCGGGCGCCTGTAATCCCAGCTATTTGCTGAGAGGTGAAGCCAGCCGGACTTCCTGGGTTGAGTGGGGACTTGGAGAACTTTTCTGTCTAGCTAGAAGATTGTAAATGTACCAATCAGGACTCTATAAAAACGTACCAATCAGCACTCTGTGTCTAGCTAAAGGATTGTAAAAGCACCAATCAGCGCTCTGTGTCTAGCTAAAGGATTGTAAATGCACCAATCAGCACACTGTAAAATGGACCAATCAGTGCTCTGTAAAATGAATCAATCAGCAGGATGTGGGTGGTGACAAATAAGGGAATAAAAGCTGGCCACCCAAGACAGCAGCAGCAATCCGCTCGGGTCCCTTTCCATGCTGTGGAAGCTTTGTTCCTTCGCTCTTCACAATAAATCTTGCTGTTGCTCACTCTCTGGGTCCACACTACCTTTATGAGCTGTAACACTCACCGCGAGGGTCTGCGGCTTCACTCCTGAAGTCAGCGAGACATAAACCCACTGGGAGGAACAAACAACTCCAGACGTGCCACCTTTAAGAGCTGTAACATTCACTGGGAAGGTCTGCAGCTTCACTCCTGAAGTCAGCAAGACCACGAACCCACCAGAAGGAAGAAACTCCGGACACATCTGAACATCTGAAGGAAGGAACTCCGGACATGCCATCTTTAAGAGCTGTAACACTCACCCCGAGGGTTCACAGCTTCATTCTTGAAGTCAGCAAGACCAAGAACCCACTGGAAGAAATAAATTCTGAACACATCGCAAGGCTGAGGCAAGAAAATCACTTGAACCCAGGACGCGGAAGTTACAGTGAGCTGAGATCCCACCACCGCACTCCAGCCTGGGTGACACAGCAAGACTCTATCTCCAAAAAAAAACCCAAAAACCAAAAAACAGGCCAGGCACGGTGGCTCCTGTCTGTAATCCCAGTGCTTTGGGAGGCAGAGGTTGGTGGACCACAAGGTCAAGAGATCCGAGACCATCCTGGCCAACATGGTGAAACCCCGGCTCTACTAAAAATTCAAAAATTAGCTGGGCATGGTGGTGCGTGCCTGTAGTCCCAGCTATTTGGGAGGCTAAGGCAGGAGAATCACTTGAACCCGGGAGGCGGAGGTTGCAGTGAGCCAAGATCGTGCCACTGCACTCAAGTCTGGTGACAGAGTGAGACTCCATCTCAAAAAACAAACAAACAAACAAACAAAACTCCAAAAATGTAACACAAAAGAAAATCTAGGGGACCTTGGTTATGGCCATGTGTTTTTAGATACAACAGCAAAAGTACAATCCATGAAAGAAAATAAAAAATTGATTTAGACTTCATTAAAATTAAAAACTTCTGCTCTACAAATGGCACTATTAAGAAAATTAAAACACAAAATACACATGGGGATAAAATATGTGAAAAACACTTACTTTATTACAATATACAAATAACTCAACAAGAAAATAAACAACCCAGTTTAAAATTGGCATCAAAATAAACATCTCACCAAATAAAATATGCAGGTGGAAATAAGCATATGAAAAGATGCTCAACATCGTATGTCAACAGGGAATTACATAATCAAACAATGAGATACCATTGCACACTTATTACAATGGTTAAATCCAAAAACAATGACAATACCAAGTACTAGTGAGAAGGTAGAGCAATGGAAACTCTCATTCATGGCTGATGGGAAAGCAAAATGGTACAGTGACTTTGGAAAACAGTCTGGAAGTTTATTATGAAACTTAACATATTCGTTTTACACAATCTAGAAATCATGTACTCTGGTAACCCAAATGAGTTGAAGACAGGTTCACACAAAGACCTGCATCTTCCTGTTTATAGCAGCTTTACTTATAATTGCCAAAACTTGGAAGTAAGCAAGAGCGTTCTTCAATAAGTGAATGGATAAACAAACTGTGGTACATCCATAAAATGGAATCTTACTCAGCATGTAAAAGAAACAAAGCCATGAAAAGACATGAAGGAAATTTAGATGTATATTGCTAAGTGAAAGAAGCCAATCTGAAGAGACTACCTACTGTATGTTTCCAACTGTATAATATTCTGGAATAGGCACAACTACAGAAACAGATCTTTTAGTGATCAGTGGTTGTCAAGGAAAGAGAAGAAGTACGGAACATGAGATTTTTAGGGCAATGAAACTATTCTGTATGATACTGTAATGATGGATCATTATATATTTATCACAATCCACAGACTGTACAAAACAAAGAATGAATTCATTCATATGTTTGTTTTTAAAGAAATAAGACATTTCAATAACATTTATATACCAAAGTAAGCAAATTTTTTATATCTTATTTTTCTTTGTCAACACCAATCATCACACTATTCAAGGGCATAATTCCTAATGGTTGGGAAGAGACTCTCGCAATGTAAAGGAAACAAACATATTGTTATTTTATAAGTATTTAATATAATAAAAAGATGTTATCTATGATTATTTCTTCTCAAAGTACCTGACAAAGCTCTGTGATCCCATGCTGCTATTAAATGTATAAAAACGTAGTTTAAAAAGACTAATATTATACATATTAGCATCTTGGAATTATTTCTGGGTGCAAAGGTTATAGGTAATTTTCATTTTTTAATCACTTTCATACTGAATGTATATTATTTTTGTAACTTTAAAAATTTTCTTGCACATTTAAATCAAATCCTGTACTTTACAATTTGAACATATAAATTCTTAGTGTAAATTACGATGCTAAAATTCTATTTTAACTTTTAAACATATGTTACAAACATAAAATGTGTTTTACCATAAATTTTTAAAAACATGATGCTCACCAGATATTGCAGCAGTGTTGGTATAACAGGTTGGACATAATAAAAAAACCCACCAAAGTCTAATGGGTATTAGCTGAAACCCACCTTTTCAGGGAAAATAGTTTTGGTATTTACTCATTATAAAGTAAGTTGACTGAGACACATACAAACCATACAAGTGGTCATATCAAGAGTGCGTTTAAGACCGACATTACTCGGTTATCTATATTAGAAAATATATATTTTTTGTAAACAATACAAAAAAGAAATAAGGAGAAAGTGAAACTGTGCAAGTGAAAAGCCAACAGATCAGAACTTAATTCTTGAAAAGTCTGACCTCAACTCTTTGGTCATGCTATAATTTGGATATGGTTTCTTTATCACCACCAAAGCTAATGTGGAAATTTGAACCCCACTGTGGCAATATTGAAAGGTGAGGCCTAGAGGGAGATATCTGGGTTCTAGGGGTAGATGCCTCATAAATGGCTTAGTGCTATTCTGGAGTTAGTGTGTTCTGGCTCTCACGAGACTGGATTAGTTCCCTGGCGAATGGCTTAGTTCCTTCCCACAAGAGTGGGTTGTTATAAGGCCACTATGCACTCCTCAGATTTTCCTCTTTGAATGTTTCTTTTTCTCCTTTGACTTTGTCCACCATGTTGTGAAGTAGGAAGTATGAAAGCCCTTCCAGAAGCTAGGTCTATGTTCTTGAACTTCTCAGTCTGCAGAACTGTGAGCTATAAGACCTCATATCTTTACAAATTACCCAGTCTTAGGTATTCTTTTATAGCAATACAAAGGCAGGTCAAAATTTTACACTATTCTCAATTCCCCTATTAATCAAGAAAGTAGTATAGGACTAAGAATTTGCTATGTTTTATTGGAGGTGAGGAGAGACATGAGAGAATATAAGATAAAGGGTAAAAAGAGATTAGGAAAAGGTAGCAAACCCAAAATATGTTTAAGATCAGCACTTTGGGCAAGATCTGGAATGAAAAGAGAGAATAAAACAGAAATGAAAGGATGGGAACAGCTGTCAATTCCAGGTTTCATCTGCCTTTTGGTTTATAATCTTCAACTCATATCTTATTTTTCTACATATGCATTTAGTAAAATATACAAAGCCATCCAGTCTCATCAGCGAATACTCTAAATAATATAAACATACAACAAATTCACTTAATAACCGGTCTTTTAATTTGGGCTAGAATTCAATGAGAAAACCATTCCTAAAAGACTTGCAGTGCTAACATGGTTTAAATTAAACAAAAGCCTCTAACCCACTTCATCAGAGGCCATGAGGCTTATTTTCTATAGAGGATAAGACAGAAATCTACCCTAGGGACACAAGACACAGCAGAAGATGAGGGTATCAGACAAAAAAGTTTTGAGGGGGAGGACAGGATTAAGATAGTGTTTATATATTGAATATTGAGGCTCTCCAGCTACCTTCTTTCACATAGTTCTCATAGCACTGGCAATCAGACTTATACCTTAAAGCAGGGTTTCTCTGGATAACATTTTAAACTTGACTGTTCTTCGTTGTTGGAGCTGTCCTATGCACTGTAGGATGTAACAAGACCCCCAGATTCTATGTATCAGTTTTCAGTAGCAACCTATCTGTGGCAATCAAATAAGTCTCTAGACACTGCTGAATTTCTTTTAAGAGGCCAAATTGTCCCACTTGAGAATCACTGACTGAGAGGTAGAAGATTGGAGAACTCTTCTTATTAGACTCTTATTAGGCTTCCAAACCTAAAGATAATGACACCAGGGGTTTCCATCCCAAAAATGCCCAGCCATATTCACAGAACTCTAAAATAGCTTTCTAATGCCCTTGACATAAATTTGAACATACAATCAAAGATTGCTACATAGCTGACGAAAGCTTCAAGATTAAAAAGACCAAAACATATTAACAGAAAGAATAATTTGGAAAAAACAGAGAAAGCAGGAAGCAATAAATTTCAAAACAAAACAACAATAATTTTAATTAAATTCATAGAAAGAGAAAATAACAGAATATAATAAGAAAATTATACAGAGATCAAAAAAGGTCTTTTGGAAATTAAAAGTATGATAGCAGAAATGAAAGTCTCAAAAGTTTGAAAAAGGTAAATTTTCCAGAAAGTATAAAGAAAAAAAAAAAATGACAGAAAAAAAAATAGTCCCAGGAGGTAGAATGTTTAATTAGAGTTCTAGAACCAAAAACAAAGGCAAGAAAATTAAAGAAAAAATATGAGGAACTTTCCC
This sequence comes from Mandrillus leucophaeus, assembly GCF_000951045.1. Classification (NCBI taxonomy): domain Eukaryota; kingdom Metazoa; phylum Chordata; class Mammalia; order Primates; family Cercopithecidae; genus Mandrillus; species Mandrillus leucophaeus. The sequence goes on from NW_012109586.1 coordinate 1,337,691, forward strand.
AGAGTTGATGGACACAAAATGTCAGACTGAAAGGATCCATAAAATGCATGGCAAAATGAATGACTATAGACTCATAATAAGTCACATCGCTGTGACATTTCAGAACTCTAGATACAACAAAGAGAAACATTTGATAAGCTTAAAAATGAGATTGTATAATCTTTCCGAGAGGAGATAAAAGTGATCAGAAGAGCGATGGAAGTAAGAAGGGCTTCTAATTTTACAATAGATGCTATGAATACCTTCAGAGCTCTTAAGAACAATTTCACTTTTATAATTTGAAAGCTAGCTAAACTAATAGTTGGAGCAAAATAAAGACACTTACATAAATATAACACCACAGAACATTTGCCTTTCAGAAAGCTACTAGAAAATGGAATAAAACAAGAGAGTACACAAGCCGAAGGATTAAATAGGATATAGGAAACAGAGGAACCAGCATAGGATAGAGACTGCACCAGCAGCAACTCTATAAAGCAATGGGCCAAAACTGCAGTACATCAGAATGGTCTGGGAGAAATTTCTTGATAATGGATAAACTGATAAAAATACTTGATACCTCTGAATACATGGAGAGGCTATTTTGACAAGCAGCAGATAGTTTGGGTCTAAATGAATAATAAATATTTAGAACTATACAAATGCTAAATGGTTGTATATGAAAAATTAAGCTATCAATGGGAAGGGGGGGGCAGTGGATGGGATGTTTGTAGAAAAAGGCTAAATCTACATCACCTACAGTAAGTCAAGAGATAATGCCTAAAACCTGGTATATACCAGAAGAATAAGCCAAAAAAAGTTTCAAAAGTATTTGCCTCTAGATGGGAAAACTGGGGTAGTGACAGCCACCTCATCCAACATCATAGCCTTCCTGGGATTGAGCAAATAAGGTAATAAAGGCCCGAACATTTTGTTGCACCATGGTATCAGTCTGAAGGAAAATATTCCGGAGAATCTAACCTATGACAAAGAAGTGAGAACTCTTTTTAATAATAAGCCATGGACAAGCAGTTAAAAATGTAAGCATGTGTTCTCTTACCTTTGCAAGAGTTAAAAGAAAAAGAGAAAGAGAAGAAACACGCTGCTTAAAAATATTTTCTAATTTCATTAACTTGGCTTCTTATACTGCAGAGCCAAATGTTATTTTAGAAATCTGAAACCCATCAGACTAACTACGGATCTCTCTGCAGGAACCCTAAAAGCCAGAAGACAGTGGGGGTCAATATTCAACATTCTTAAAGAAAAGAATTTTCAACCCAGAATTTCATATCCAGCCAAACTAAGCTTCATAAGTGAAGGATAAACAAAGTCCTTTACAGACAAGCAAATGCTGAGAGATTTTGTCACCACCAGGCCTGCCTTACAGGAGCTCCTGAAGGAAGCACTAAAAATGGAAACGAAAAACTGGTAACAGCCACTGCAAAAACATACCAAATCGTAAAGACCATCGACACTATGAAGAAACTACATCAAATAATGGGCAAAATAACCATCTAGCATCAAAATGATAGAATCAAATTCACACAAAACAATATTAACCTTCAATGTAAATGGGCTAACTGGCCCAATTAAACAACACAGACTTGCAAATTGGATAAAGAGTCAAGACCCATTGGTCTGCTATATTCAGGAGACCCCTCTCACTTGCAAAGACACACATAGGCTCAAAATAAAGGGATGGAGGAATATTTACCAAGCAAATAGAAAGCGAAAAAAAGCAGGGGTTGCAGTCCTAGTCTCTGATAAAACAGACTTTAAACCATCAAATATTAAAAAAGACAAACAAGGGCATTACATAATGGTAAAGGGATCAATGCAAAAAGAAGAGCTAACTATCCTAAATATATATGCACCCAGTACAGGAGCACCCAGATTTATAAGGCAAGTTCTTAGAGACCTACAAAGAGACTTAGACACCCACACAACAATAGTAGTGGGAGACTTTAACACCCACTGTCAATATTAGATCAACAAGACAGAAAATTAACAAGGACACTCAAGACTTGAACTCAGCTATGGACCAAGTGGACCTAATAGACACCTACAGAACTCTCCACCCCAAATCAACAGAATATATATTTTTCTCAGCACAACATCACACTTATTCTGAAACTGACCACATAATTGGAAGTAAAACACTCCACAACAGATGCAAAAGAATGGAAATCATAAAAAACAGTCTCTCAGACCATAGTGCAATCAAATTGGAACTCAGGATTAAGAAACTCGCTCAAAACTGCACAACAACATGGAAACTGAACAACCTGCTCCTGAATGACTACTGGGTAAACAACAAAATTAAGGCAGAAATAAATAAGTTCTTTGAAACCAATGAGAACAAAGACACAATGTACCAGAATATCTGGGACACAGCTAAAGCAGCGTGTAGAGGGAAGTTTATAGCCCACAGGAGAAAGCAGGAAAGATTGGAAACCAACATCCTGACATCACAATTTAAAAAACTAGAGAAGCAAGAGCAAACAAATTCAAAAGCCAGCAGAAGACAAGAAATAACTAAGACCAGAGCAGAACTGA
>NW_012109586.1:1341602-1343975 GCF_000951045.1 Mandrillus leucophaeus
ACTTCAAACTATACTACAAGGCTACAGTAACCAAAGCAGCATGGTACTGGTACCAAAACAGATATATAGACCAATGGAACAGAACAGAGTCCTCAGAAATAACACCATACATCAACAACAACATCTGATCTTTGAAAAACCTGATGAAAACAAGCAATGGGGAAAGGATTCTCTATTTAATAAATGGTGTTGGGACAACAGGCTAGCCATATGGAGAAAACTGAAACTGGGCCCCTTCCTTACACCTTATACAAAAATTAACTCAAGATGGATTAAAGACTTAAACATAAGACCTAAAACCATAAAAACCCTAGAAGAAAACCTAGGCAACGTCATTCAGGACATAGGCATGGACAAAAATTTCATGACTAAAAAACACCAAAAGCAATGGCAACAAAAGGATATGAACAGACACTTCTCAAAAGAAGACATTTATGCAGCCAACCAACATGTGGAAAAAAGCTCATCATTACTGGTCATGAGAGAAATGCAAATCAAAACCATAATGAGATACCATCTCACACCAGTTGGAATGGCAATCATTAAAAAGTCAAAAACAACAGATGCTGGAGAAGATGTGGAAAAACAGGAACGCTTTTACACTGTTGGTGGGAGCATAAATTAGTTCAACTATTGTGGAAGACAGTGTGGCAATTCCTCAAGGATCTAGAACCAGAACTCCAGAACTACCATTTTACCCAGCAATCCCATTACTGGGTATATACCCAAAGGTTTATAAATCATTCTACTGTAAAGACACACGCATATGTATGTTTACTGCAGCACTGTTCACAGCAGCAAAGACTTGGAACCAACCCAAATGCCCTCCAATGATAGACTGGATAAAGAAAATGTGGCACATACACGTCACAGAATATTATGCAGCCATAAAAAAGGATGAGTTCATGTCCTCTGTAGGGACATCGATGAAGCTGGAAACCATCATTCTCAGCAAACTAACACAGGAACAGAAAACCAAACACCACATGTTCTCATAAGCGGGAGCTGAATAATGAGGACACATGGTCACAGGGAAGGGAACGTCACATACAGGGGCCTACTGGCGGATGGGGGGATAGGGGAGGGATAGCATTAGGAAAAATACCTAACGTAGATGATAGGTTAATGGCACATGTATACCTGTGTAACAAACCTACATGTTCTGCACATGCATTCCAGAACTTAAATTATAATAAAAAAGAAAAATTTAAAATAGATGTCTTTTTCCTCGCAGAAGAGGCAGAAAAGATTGCCGAAGAGAATCCCCCAGGAATCATCCCCCAGCAGGAACACCAAAATGAACAATTATCCATGCAAAAATAAAAATAAAAAAAAAACAAAAAAACAAAACACCTTCATAAGAATCAGCTGGGCACAGTGGTACATGCCCGTAATCCCAGCACTTTGGAAGGCAAAGACGAGTGGATCATTTGATTTCAGTTCAAGACCAGCCTGGGCAACCTGATGAAACCTTGTCTTTACAAAATGTGAAAAAATTAGCCGGGCATGGTGGCATGCGCCTGCAGTGCCAACTACTCGGGAGGCTGAGGTGGGAGGATCACTTGAGCCCAGGAGGTCGGTCGAGGTTGCAATGAGTTGAGATCACACCACTGCACTCCAGCCTGGGTGACAGAGTGAGACCCTGCCTCAAAACAAACAAACAAACACACAAAGAAACAAATAAACAAAAAATCCAAAATCAAGTGAGCAATCATGACCCCTGGTTTTAACCAGGAAAGAGGCACTGAAGAGGGCAGAAAAGACAGTCTTGCACTGACTACACCACCCCTCTGCCAACCCCAGGCAGCACAACACTGAGATAGAATCTGTGTGCTTGGGAGAGAGAGCGAAAGTAAGTGTAGGATTTTGCACTGGAACTCAGTCCTGCTCTGTAACAGCAGAATATAACACAGGGCATTGTGCTGGCGCCCACAGAAGAAGCATTTAGCTCAGTCCTAGGCCAGAGAGAAATTCTCCACTCCAGAGGAAGTAATTGGCCTTCACCACATTCTGACTAAAGTGGTCTAGGGCCCGGAATAAATTGGAGTGACAGGCCACAAGGACTGCATCCTTTGGCAAGCCTTGGTACTGCACTGGCCTTGGAGGTAATGGACTTGAGTTAAAACACAGTGCAACACCACCTGTGGCAGCTAAGGGAATCCCTGAGGCACCCCTCCCCAACCCCTTCAGCTCGGGGTAAGGAGAAGGAAGAGTACAGAGAACTTTGCTTTGCAACCAGAGTATTGGTTTAGTCACAGTAAAATAAATCAAAAAGACAGATTTCTGAAGCTTTTGATAGCAAGCTGTTGCTCTGGGATGGCATTTACAGATTCACCATAGGCAGGAAGGGAATGGCTGCCCTGATGGGATGGA
>NW_012109586.1:1345725-1348529 GCF_000951045.1 Mandrillus leucophaeus
AAAAAAAAAAAAAAAAAAAAAAAAAAGAATCCAGGAGCTGCTTTTCCAAAAATATTAACAAAATAGATACACCACTAGCCAGACTAATAAAGAAGAAAAGAGAGAAGAATCAAATAGACACACAAAAAAATGATAAAGGGGATATCACCACTGATTCCATAGAAATACAAACTACCATCAGAGAATACTATAAACACCTCTACACAAATAAACTAGAAAATCTAGAAGAAATGGATGAATTCCTGGACACACACACCCTCCCAAGACTAAATCAGGAAGAAGTCAAATCCCTGAACAGACCAATAACAAGTTCGGAAATTAAGGCAGTAATTAATAGCCTACCAACTAAGAAAAGCCCAGGACCAGATGGATTCACAGACGAATTCTACCAGACGTACAAACAGGAGCTGGTACCATTCCTTCTGAAACTATTCCAAATAAGAGAAAAAGAGGGACTCCTCCCTAACTCATTTTATGGGCCCAGCATCATCCTGATACCAAAACTCTAGCAGAGACACAACAAAAAAAGAAAATTTCAGGCCAATATCCCTGATGAACATCGATGCAAAAATCCTCAATAAAATGCTGGCAAACCGAATAGCAGCACATCAAAAACCTTATCCACCATGATCAAGGCGGTTTCATCCCTGTGATGCAAGGCTGGTTCAACATACACAAATCAATAAATGTAATCCATCACATAAACAGAACCGATGACAAAAACCACATGATTATCCCAACAGATGTAGAAAAGATCTTCGACAAAATTCAACACGCTTTCATGCTAAAAACTCTCAATAAACTAAGTATCGATGGAACGTATCTCAAAATAATTAGAGCTACTTATGACAAACCCACAGCCAATATCACACTGAATGGGCAAAAATGGGAAGCATTCCCTTTGAAAACTGGCACAAGAAAAGGATGCCCTCTCTCACCACTCCTATTCAACATGATATTGGAAATTCTGGCCAGGACAATCAGGCAAGAGAAAGAAATAAAAGGTATTCAAATAGGAAGACAGGAAGTCAAATTGTCTCTGTTTGCAGATGACATGATTGTATATTTAGAAAACCCTATTGTCTCAGCCCAAAATCTCCTTAAGCTGATAAACAATTTCAGCAAAGTCTCAGGATACAAAATCAACGTGCAAAAATAACAAGCATTCCTATACACCAATAACAGACAAACAGAGAGCCAAGTCATGAGTGAACTCCCATTCACAACTGCTACAAAGAGAATAAAATACATAGGAATACAACTTACAAGGGATGTGAAGGACCGCTTCAATGAGAACTACAAACCAATGCTCAACAAAATAAGAGAGGACACAAACAAGGAAAAACATTCCATGTGCATGGATAGGAAGAATCAATATCATGAAAATGGTCATACTGCCCAAAGTCATTTATAGATTCAATGCTATCCCATTCAAGCTACCATTGACTTTCTTCACAGAATTAGAAAAAACTACTTTAAATTTCATATGGAACCAAAAAAGAGCCCGCATAAACCAAGATAATCCTAAGCAAAAAGGTCAAAGCTGGAGGCATCACGCTACCTGACTTCAAACTATACTACAAGGCTACAGTAACCAAAGCAGCATGGTACTGGTACCAAAACAGATATATAGACCAATGGAACAGAACAGAGTCCTCAGAAATAACACCATACATCAACAACAACATCTGATCTTTGAAAAACCTGATGAAAACAAGCAATGGGGAAAGGATTCTCTATTTAATAAATGGTGTTGGGACAACAGGCTAGCCATATGGAGAAAACTGAAACTGGGCCCCTTCCTTACACCTTATACAAAAATTAACTCAAGATGGATTAAAGACTTAAACATAAGACCTAAAACCATAAAAACCCTAGAAGAAAACCTAGGCAACGTCATTCAGGACATAGGCATGGGCAAAAATTTCATGACTAAAAAACACCAAAAGCAATGGCAACAAAAGGATATGAACAGACACTTCTCAAAAGAAGACATTTATGCAGCCAACCAACATGTGGAAAAAAGCTCATCATTACTGGTCATGAGAGAAATGCAAATCAAAACCATAATGAGATACCATCTCACACCAGTTGGAATGGCAATCATTAAAAAGTCAAAAACAACAGATGCTGGAGAAGATGTGGAAAAACAGGAACGCTTTTACACTGTTGGTGGGAGCATAAATTAGTTCAACTATTGTGGAAGACAGTGTGGCAATTCCTCAAGGATCTAGAACCAGAACTCCAGAACTACCATTTTACCCAGCAATCCCATTACTGGGTATATACCCAAAGGTTTATAAATCATTCTACTGTAAAGACACACGCATATGTATGTTTACTGCAGCACTGTTCACAGCAGCAAAGACTTGGAACCAACCCAAATGCCCTCCAATGATAGACTGGATAAAGAAAATGTGGCACATACACGTCACAGAATATTATGCAGCCATAAAAAAGGATGAGTTCATGTCCTCTGTAGGGACATCGATGAAGCTGGAAACCATCATTCTCAGCAAACTAACACAGGAACAGAAAACCAAACACCACATGTTCTCATAAGCGGGAGCTGAATAATGAGGACACATGGTCACAGGGAAGGGAACGTCACATACAGGGGCCTACTGGCGGATGGGGGGATAGGGGAGGGATAGCATTAGGAAAAATACCTAACGTAGATGATAGGTTAATGGCACATGTATACCTGTGTAACAAACCTACATGTTCTGCACATGCATTCCAGAACTTAAATTATAATAAAAAAGAAAAATTTAAAATAGATGTCTTTTTCCTCGCAGAAGAGG
>NW_012109586.1:1353059-1418857 GCF_000951045.1 Mandrillus leucophaeus
AGCTAGGATGGTCTCGATCTCCTGACCTCGTGATCCGCCCGTCTCGGCCTCCCAAAGTGCTGGGATTACAGGCTTGAGCCACCGCGCCCGGCCTGGACTCAGTCTTGAAAGAATTCACCACCTGCTGACTAAAGTGGCCTTTGGCCTTGAATAACCAGTGGCAGTCATGTAGGATTGGCTGTGGCCCTTGGGTGAGCCCCAGTACTGTGCTGGTCTGCGAGGCTTCAGAGGCAACTCAGCACAGTTCCAACTGTGGTGGCTACAAAAGTGCCTGTATCATCCCCCACCAACACTGGGCAGGCCAGTACAGAGAGACTCCTGACTGAAGGAAAGGGAAGGTAGAGAGCAAGAGACTCTGACTGGTAACCCAGGGAATTCTCCCAATTATCTTCCCAAGTCCATCAGAACTGTGTATGTAGGAGTCTGCAAGAGTCACAGCGTCCCTGTGCTTTGGACGCTCGTTAATGCCAAAATGGCTGCAGTGACTACAGGCTTGGGTCACAACACTCAATCTGCTTTGATTTCTTGGAAAGCCCCCCTGGAGAGTGACAGGAACAAACAAACCCAAACTGTGAAGACTAGCTCTTCCATGCCTAGATATCAATGAATGTCCACAATTACCAACAATATCTAGGAAAACAGGACCTCACCAAACAGACTAATCCTGGAGCAGTAAAGATATGTAACCTTTTAGATGGGAAATTCAAAACAGTGGTCTTGAGAAAGCTCAATTTAATTCAAGATAAAAGAGATAAAAAATTCAGAATTATGTAAGAGAAACTTAACAAAGGGACTGAAATGATAAAAAAAAAACAAGCAGAAATTCTGAAGCTGGAAAATTCAACGGCTGAAAATGCATCAGTCTCTCAACAGCAGAGGAATGAATTAGTGAGCTTGAAGACAGGTTATATGAAAATACAGTCATAAAAGAAAAAAATAATAAAAAACAATGAAGTATGCCCACAAGATCTGGAAAATAGTTCTCAAAAGGCATAATCAAAAAGTTACTGGCCTTAAAGAGGGCGTAGAGAAAGAGACTGAGGTAGAAAGTTTTTTCAAAGAAATAATAGCAGAGTACTTTTCAAACTTAGAGAAGCCAGAAGAGAGTAGGATGACAAACTTTAGCAGAAACCCTGCAAGCCAGAAGAGAGTAGAATAGTATTAGGTTGGTGCAAAAGTAACCACGGTTTTTGCAATTACTTTTCATGGCAATTAATATTGTGGCAAAAACCATGATAACTTTTGCACCAAACTAATACATCTACTGAAATTATCCTTGAAACATGAGGGAGACATGAAGATTTTCCCAGACTAACAAAAGCTGAGGGATTTCATCAACACCAGACTCATCTTTCAAAAAATGCTAAAGGGAAGTTCTCCAATCTGAAAGAAAAGGACATTAACAAGCAACAAGAAACCATCTGAAGGTATAAAACTCACTGGTAAAAGTAAGTGCACAGATAAATACAGAATACTCTAACCGCTCATATCTTTAGTAGGAAGATTAAAAGACAATCCTATTGTTAGATATGTGTTCTAACCTCCACCTTATCTGGAGAAGCTTCTTCTTTTAGAAAATCCAGCAAAATAACTAAGCCAAGACACGTTAACAAAAAAAGTTTGAGGCCGACATGGTGGCTCACGCCTGTAATCCCAGCACTTTGGGAGGCCGAGACGGGAGGATCACGAAGTCAGGAGATCAAGACCATCCGGGCCAACACGGTGAAACCCCTTCTCTACTAAAAATACAAAAAAAATTAGCTGGGCGTAGTGGTGGGCGCCTGTAGTCCCAGCTACTCAGGAGTCTGAGGCAGGAGAATGGCGTGAACCCGGGAGGCAGAGCTTGCAGTGAGCCGAGATGGCGCCACTGCACTCCAGCCTGGGGGGCAGAGTGAGACTCCATCTCAAAAAAAGAAAAAAAAAAAGTTTGAAAAGAAAGTTGTAAGGAAATACAACGGGAGGGATTGTTAGATATGAGTTCTAAATTTCTTTTCAAAGAATATGTCAGTATGTTCAATTCTTTGCCTTCTACTTTTAAACTTCCTCGTAAAGCAACCTTTTCCGATTATCTACTCCACCCTGACTCATTCTGATCACCTGCTCCACCCTACATTCCAATCACCTGCTCTACCCTAACTCATTCCAATTATCTGCTACCTGCTCTGCCCTGACTCCCACCAAAGCGCTCACTCCGTCATTCTCTTTAAATTAGCCAATCGGAATTAGTTTAGCCTGTGAGGGCTAACTAAAGTCAACAGGGGAACGACAAAGCAGCACGGGCTACATGCATCAGGGATAAGAAACCCTTACCCTCCCTTGTCCAAATGTGCACTCACCATTGTTCCATCTGTAAGGGCGCACCTTTCTATATAGAAGTAACTTGCCTTGCTGAGAATTAAAAAGAAAATTTTATATTCGAGCGCTATTTCTTTTGTGGCACCGAAACTTTATATATAACATTATCAAAACAAACAAACAAACAAAAAAACAAAAACAAAACTACTTCAAAACTTAAAAGATAATATAAAAATATATAGAGACAAAACGTCAAAAAGTGAAGGGATGGAGTAAAAGTGTACAGGTTTTAAAGTTTTTTCTGTGCGTGCATTTTTTCTCTTCTTTGCAATCAGAGTTGTCATCAGTTGCAAATAATTGGCTATAAGTTGTTATTTGCTAACCTCATAGTAACCACAAAACAAAAACCTCTAATAGGTACACAAAAAATAAAAAGCAAGAAATTAAAACACTACCAAAAAATAACTTTAGCACAAAGGAAGACAAGGAAAAAAGAAAGGGGGAAAAGCCCAAGAAAAGAACCAGAACAATAAAAAGGCAGTAGTAAGTCCTTACCTATCAATAATAATACTCAATGTAAATGGACTAAATTCTTCACTATAAAAACATAGACTAACAACAAAAAGATGGAAAAAGATACTGCATGTGAAGAGCCCAAGTAGCTTTGTATCTATTTTTAGATAAAATAGATTTCAACACAAAAACTGTGAAAAGAGAGAAAAAAGGTTATCATACAACACAAAAGGTTTTAATTCAGCAAGAGGATATAAAAATGATAAATACATATCTATCCAAAACAGAAGCACTTAAGATATATAAAGTCAAGTGTATTAGAGTTAAGGAGACAGAACCCAATACAGTAATGACTTGGGACTTCAACAGCCCACTTTCACCATTGGACAAATCATCTAGACAGAAAAAAAGTAATGAATTTAATCTGCACTATAGATTAAATGAACCTAATCGATATTTACAGAAGCCGTCATACAACAGCTGCAAAATACACATTCTTCTCCTCAGCACATGGAGTATTTCTCAAGGATGGATCCTAAATTCTCCAATCAAAAGAGAGGCGCTGAAGGCCTAAACAAAACAAGGCCCTAGTACCTGCTACATATAAGAAACTCACTTCATTTATAAAAACATAGATAGACCAAAAGATGGAAAGAGATACTGCATGCAAACAGAAACCCAAAAAGAGCACCATCATGTTAGGCCGCAAAACAAGTCTGATAAAAATTATAAAGTATCTTTTCTAACCACAATGGAATAAAAGTAGAAATAAATAACAAGTGGAACTTTGGAAACTATACAAACATGTAAGAATTAAACAATACATGCCTGAACAACCAATGAAGTAATTAAGAAGGAAATTTTAAAAATTTCTTGAAACAAATGAAAATGGAAACATAACCTGCTAAAACTATGAGATACAGTTAAAGCTAACACTAAAGAGAACGTTTATAGCGATAAATGTGCAAATCAAAAAGTAGAAAACCAAGAAATAAACAATCTAGTAATGCATCTTAAAGAACTAGAAAAGCAAGAGCATACCAAGCCCCAAATTAAGAAAAGAAATAATAACACAAGAAAATTAATTAAAAACAGAAATAAAATTAAGACTAAAAAAAAAAATAGAAAAGATCAATGAAATGAAAAGGGTTATTTGGAAAGATAGACAAAATCAATGAACCTTTACCCAGACTAAGAAAAAGAAAAAGATCCAAATAAAATCAGAGACAAAAAAGGTGACATTACAACTGATATCACAAAAATTCAAAGGATCATTGGAGACCGTCATGAACAATCGCATGCCAATAAATTGGAAAACCTAGAAGAAATGAATAAATTCCTAGGCACATACAGCCTAATACGAGTGAAACATGAAGAAAACCAAAATCTAAATAGAACAATAAGTTTCAAGATACAAACAATAATAAAAAGTCCCCCATCACAGAAAAGGCCAGGACTTCATGGCTTCACCGAATTCCACCAAACATTTAAAGAAGAGCTAACATCAGTCCTACTCAAATCATTCTCCAAAATCATGGAGGATCTCCAATTTCATTTTATGAGGCCAGATTTATTTATTTATTTATTTATTTATTTTGAGACAGAGTCTCACTTTGTTCCCCAGGCGATCTGCAACCTCTGCCTCCTGGGTTCCAGCGATTCTCCTGCCTCAGCCTCCTGAGTAGCTGGGATTATAGGCATGAGTCACCACACCCACCTAATTTTTGTATTTTTTGTAGAGATGGGGTTTCACCATGTCAGCCAGGCTGGTCTCAAAATATCTGCCTGCCTCAGCCTTCCAAAGTGCTGGGATTACAGGAGTGAGCTACCATGCCCAGCCCCAGATTTATTCTGATACCAAAACCAAACAAAGATACAACAACAACAAAAAAGAAACTACAGGCCAGTATCTCTGATGAAAACAGATACAAAAATCCTTAACAAAACAGAGCAAACCAAATTCAACAGCACATTAAAAAGATCATCATAATTAACCGGGATTCATCCCAGGGATGCAAGGATGGTTCAACATATGTAAATCAATCAATGTGATACATCATATCAACAGAATGAAGGACACAAAGCGTATTGTCATTTCAATAGATGACAACAAAATCCTTTTTGATAAAATTCAATAACCCTTCATAAAAACTCTCAGCAAACTGGGGACAGAAGGATCATACCTCAACACGATTAAGCCATATACAACAAACCCACAGTTAGTATCAGACTGAATGGGGGAAAAACTGAAAGCCTTTCTTCTAGGATCTAGAAGAAGGATGGGCATTTTCACCACTATTACGCAAGTTAGTAATAGAAGTCCTAGCCAGAGTAAACAGACAAGAGAATGAAATAAAGGACATTTAAATTGGAAAGAAGAAAGTAAAATTATCATTGTTTGCAGCTGATGTGATCTTATATTTGAAAAACCTAAAGACTCCAACAAACTATTAGAACTAATAAACAAATTCAGTAACATTGCAGGATACAAAATCAACATACAAAAATCCATAGAATTTCTCTATGCCAACAGTGACAACCTATCTGAAAAAGAAATCAAGAAGGTGATCCCATTTACAATAGCTACAAATAACATTAACTATCTAGGAATAAACTTAACCAACTACAATGCAAACTACAAAACATTGATGAAATTAATTGAAGAGGATACAAACAAATGAAAAGACATCCCATGCTCATGGGTTGAAAAAAAATAATATGTTAAAATGACAATACTCCCCACAGCAATCCACAGATTCAAAGCCATCCCTATCAAGAGCAATGACATTCTTCACAGAAACAGAAAAAAAAAATCCTAAAATTGTATGGAACCACAAAAGATCCTAAATAGCCAAAACAATCCTGACTAAAAAGAACAAAGCTGGTAACTGGTAGAGTTATCACACTACCAGACGTCAAAATATACTACAACGCTGTAGTAACCAAAATAGCATGGTACCGGCATAAAAACAGACACGTAGAATAACAGAACAGAACAGAGAGTCCAGAAATGAATCCGTATATTTATTAAAGCCAATTAGTTTTTTACTAAGGTGCCAAAAACACTCTTTGGGGAAAGGACAGTCTCTTCAATAAATGGTGTTGGGAAAACTGGATGCCCACATTCAGAAGAACAAAAGTAGACCCCTAACTCTTGCCATATACAAAAATCAAAGAAAAATGCATTAAAGACTTAAATCTATGAAACTACTAAAGGAAATCATTGGACAAAAACTCCAGGACATTGGTCTAGGCAAAGACTTCTTAAATAAGACCTCAAAAACACAAGAAACTAAAGCAATAAGATAAAATAAAATATCAACAAATGGGATCTCTCCAAGCCAAAAAGCTTCTGCACAGCAATGAAAACAATAAAATGAAGACATAACAGGTAGAATGGGAGAAAATATTTCAAACTAATATCTGACAAAGGATGAATAACCAGAATACATAAGAATCTTGAATGAATGACTCAATAGGAAAAAAAATTCTGATTTTAATATGGTCAAAAGATCTGAGGAGACATTTCTCAAGAAGACATACAAATGGCCAACAGGTCTATGAAATAATGCTCCACATTATTAATAATCAGAGAAATACAAATCAAAACTATAATGACGTATCATCTCACCCCAGTTAAAACGGCTTTTATCAAAAAGACAGTCAATATCAGATGCTGGTGAGAATGTGGAGAAAGGGGAACCCTTGCACACTGTTGGTGGAAATGTAAACTGGCACAGTCACAACAGAGAACAGTATGGAGCTCCGAAAAACACAACAAATAGAACTATAATCTAGCAATCCCACTACTGGGTATATACCCAAAAGAAAGGAAATGGCAAAGGATGGATAAAGAAATGTGGTACATATACACACTGGAATGTTATTCAGCCATAAAAAAAACAGAATGAAATTCTGTCATTTTCAACAACATGGATGCGACTGGCAGACATTATAAGGGAAAGAAGCCAGATATAGAAAGGCAAGTATCACATGTTCTTACCCATATGGGGAAGCTTCAAAAAAATTGAAGTCATAGAGATAGTGAGTAAAAAGATGTTACTAGAGACTGGGAAGGGTAGTGTTGAGAGGAGAATCAAGAGGAGATGGTTGATGGGTAGAAAAATATAGTTAGAAGGAATAAAATATAGTGTTTAGTAGCACATATAGTAATTACAGCTAAAAATAATTTAGTGTATGTTTTAGAACAATTAAAGGAGTGGAAATGAAGTGTCTCTAACACAAAGAAATGATAAATGCTTGAGGTAATGGATATCTCAATTACTTGATTTGATCATTACACATTGTATTTTTGTATCAAATATCACATACTCCCCATATTATGTATCCATAATAATTAAAAATTTTAAAAAATTTAAACAAATATATGAGTTAAGTTAAAAAATTTTTGGCTCAAAGCATAAATATCTTAAAATCAAATCTCAGAAGTAAAAAAGAAAGATAATTAGATTTTATTTATGGTAGTGGCAGACAGGACCAAACTTTCTGCTGAGGCCAACAAAAAAACTAAATAATAATGAATGAAATAAGGTAATGTGAAATTTCATACCAAATTCCACGTGAAGGTAAGCCAGAAACAAACCATACACCAAGTAACTTTTGTTCTGAGGACATTTTCCTATCTAGAAGAAAAGGCTGAGAAAAAAGGCTGAGCTAATGGAAGATGTGCAGGTCTGTGGTAAAAAAAAAAAAAATCAAAGCACAAGGCCAGGTGTGGTGGCTCATGCCTGTAATCCTATCCTTTGACAGGCCAAGGCAGGAGGATCACTTGAGCCCAGGAATTCAGGATCATTGTGTGCAATAATGAGACCTCATTTAAAATAAAATAAATAAATACAAAAAATCAAAATCAAAAATAAAAATAAAAGCACATGGCCCGCCAAAGCTGGGGACTCAGATAAGCTACCTAATTTACGTTCAGAGTTTAAAGACAACATCATTAGGATAAGAGGAAATTGAAGGAAAGTAGAATTCATGATCTTAAAATCTTGCTTAACAACTGTAGAATGGTCGACGTTGAGTTCTTATGTTGAGTTCTTATGTTGAGTTCTTCAGCAACTTCTCCTGTAATTGTAAGAGGATCAATCTGCTTCAATGATTGCTCTCAGTTGGTTGTTGTCAACTTCCAATGGCCTACCACTACACTCCTCATCCTCAAGGCTCTGGTATCCTTCGCAAAACTTTTTGAACCACCACTGCACCGTACGTTCATTAGCGTTCATTAAGGAATTCCAACTACTGAACATGAATAAAGCAACTTAGGACTGACAGCACTCCTAGAGATCTTTCCTAGAAAAATGTACCTTCTTAAGAAAGAGACTATTATTCTAGGACTCATATTCCTGTAATTTTTTAAATACAACTGGTATCAAGGCACACAAGAAAAAAATATCATGAGCTAGCAGACACAGACTTAGAAAATTTAGAAACTGGAATTATCTCCAACAAACAACAAATGAACTACGAATATAGGAGGCCCTTCATAGCCACAGATTCACTCAACCAAGGATTAAAAATATATGTATATTTTTAAAAATATGATGATAAAAAATAATAGAAATTTTTAAAAAGTCATGACAGTATAACAATATTTACATAGCATCTACATTGTATTAGGTACCATAAGTAGTCTAGAGATTATTTAAAATACGTGGGAGGATGTGTGTAGGTTGTATGCAAACATTATGGCATGTTATATAAGGAATTTGAGCTGCCTGTGGATTGCGGTGTCTGCATGGGGTTCTGAAACCAATCTCCCACAGATACTAAGGAGCAACTATACTAAGCCAACAAAAGCAAGATTGTAATTTTCAGCAGGTAACTAGAAACAGCAAGAATATCACCAATATCTTTAGAAAAATACTGATGCATTGATTTAATAATCTTGATGAATACAGGGCAAGATAAAGAATTCCACACGATGATTTAACATTTCCTCTACCCCTACAACCACACTTGACTAGGAGAGAAAAAAAAAAGAAAAAAAGAATTCCACACAAAAACATCAGAGTGAAACAGCAGAAAAATTACAACCAAAAAAAAAAAAAAAGAAAAAAAAATTCTAAAAGACAGATTTCCTTCAAAGCAGCACGAATTATTAGGTTGGTACAAAATTAATTGTGGATTTTGCATTGTTGGAATTTGCCATTTGATACTGGAATACATTCCTAAATGTGGTTATGTTATATATCATTTTAATGGGCATTTCTCACTTTATGTTTTTTTGCTAATGACTTATTACTTGCTGTTTGTATTTATTTTGGACTATGGAAATGATGCTAGACAAAAAGCAAAGTCGAGTGATTTTCTTATTCAAGTTCAAAATGTGTCGTAAAACAGCAGAGACGACTCACAACATCAACAATGCATTTGGCCCAGGAATTGCTAATGAACATACAGTGCAGTGGTGGTTCAAGAAGTTTTGCAAAGGATACCAGAGCCTTGAGGATGAGGAGTGTAGTGGTAGGCCACTGGAAGTTGACAACAACCAACTGAGAGCAATCATTGAAGCAGATCGATCCTCTTACAATTACAGGAGAAGTTGCTGAAGAACTCAACATAAGCACTCAACGTCGACCATTCTACAGTTGTTCGGCATTTGAAGCAAATAGGAAAGGTGAAAAAGCTTGACAAGTGGGTGCCTCATGAGCTGAGCAAAAATTTAAAATAACACCATTTTAAGTGTTGTCTTCTCTTATTTTCCACAACAATGAACCATTTCTCAATCAGACCGTGAGGTGCAACAAAAAGTTGATTTTATATGACAACCAGCAATGACCAGCTCAGTGGCTGGACCGAGAAGAAGCTCCAAAGCACTTCCCAAAGCCAGACTTGCACCAAAAAAAGGCCATGGTAACTGTTTGGTGGTCTGCTGCCGGTCTGATCCACTACAGCTTTCTGAATCCTGGAGACACCATTACATCTGAGAAGTATGCTCAGTAAATCAGTGAGATGCACTTAAAACTGTGATGCCTGCAGCCAGCATGGATCAACAGAAAGGGCCCAATTTTCCACAATAACACCCAACAGCACATTGCACAACCAACACTTCAAAAGTTGAACAAACAGGGCCACAAAGTTTTGCTTCAACTGCCATATTCACCTGACCTCTCATCAACTGACTACCACTTCTTCAAGCATCTCCACAACTTTTTTCAGGGAAAATGATTCCACAACCAGCAGGATGCAGGAAAAGGCTTTCCAAGTTTGTGGAATCCTGAAGCATGGGTGGATCACTTGAGGTCAGGAGTTTGAGACCAGCCTAGCCAAAATGGTAAAACTTCACCTCTACTAAAAATAAAAATATTAGCCAGGCATGGTGGCACATGCTTGTAATCCCAGCTACTCGGGAGGCTGAGGCAGGAGAATCACTTGAATTTGGGAGGCAGAGGTTGCAGTGAGCCAAGATCATGCCACTGGATTCCAGCCTGGGCAACAGAGTGAGACTCCATTTCGTGGCGGGGAGCGGGGAGAGGCGGAATCTTCAAAAATCAAAAATAATAATTTAATAATTTGAGGTTAAGAAAGGTTTATGTATCTGAGTTGTTCCAAACATAAAGGTTTCACAGTAACTGAATCAAGTGCCAGTTTTTAAACTTAATTGAACACTAAACAAAACTAAAAATTCAGTTCCTCAGTCACACTAGCCACATTTCAAGTGCTCAAAAGCCACACGCAGCTTGTAGCTACTATAATGAACAGCACAAGCATAGAACTTGTTACCTGGAGTTTAAACTACATATAAAATTCAAAGAACAATGATAGCATATAAGACCTACATGAAGATAAAGTTGCCATCCCAGAAGAGAGTAATGCTCCAAGCACAGAGAAGATACTGGCCATACTGCTAGAAATCCCTGAGTAAAACAGACAACCCAATTAAAACACCAAACAAACAAACAAACAAAAAAACAAACCTCCACAAAAGATTTAAAAAGACAATGCACAAAAGATTTAAGAATTAAAAAGGCAATTCTAGAAAGAGGAAATCCAAATAGCCGGTAAGTTTTTGAAAAAGTGTTCAAACTCTTTAGTATCCTGGGCAGAGTAAATTAAAACAACAATAAGATAAAGCCACATTCCTCAATTTGGGAAAAAGGAAAAATAACTCTTGGTGAGACAGTAAAAGTAAAGGGATCTACCATATACTGTTGTCAGGGTATACACTGGTGTGAATTTGAAGATAAACATACGTACTCTACAAAAATCCATGGTAATGTACATAAGAATACATGTACAAGAACATTCATAATAGTATTGTTCATAACTGCTAAAAACGAAACAATCCAAATGTTTATTAATATTAGACTAAACTGTGGCTCATTTCCATTAAGACTTTTTACACTATACTTTTTATACTATAGATTACTATAATCCAATATAAGAACTAGAGCTAAATGTACTAATAGAGTTAAATCTTAGCTGTATGAGAGAAAAAGATACATAATGATATGTAATATATAATTCACTTACAATTAAGAAACAGGCAAAACGAATCTAAATTGCTTAGGAATGCTGACATAGGTGGTTAAGAAATCCTAAGAAAGAAAGCAGTAAATAATTGCCATAAAAATCAGGATAGTGTTAACCTCTGAAAGAACTGAGGAAGGGGATGATCAGGAATAGAATATAGAGGGCAGCTTCTCAGGGGCCACAAACATTTTAATTCTTGACTGTGGTAGCGGTTACATAGAGTTCACACTTTATAGCTATTCATTATACTATGTATCGATGTTTGCATGCTTAAATACTAAATGTATGGAAAAAGACACAAAAGATTTAAAATTGTATCTAAGGCACATTAATTGCCTTGCTGTATTTTTTTTTTTCCATTACAAAGTGGCAGACAATTGGTTACACTATAAAGAAAATTTTAAAGCACAGGAGTCTACTTTTGATTCCATCAGACATGATTACCGTACACAGTACAAAAGATAGTAAGGGCTAAGCAATGGTGCACAAATGGGGTCCACTATCCAAATTTACAGAAAGTAAGATGTGGAAAATTAGTAACTTTAACTGATAGTGTACCCCTAAAGAAACTACACCGGCCGGGCGCGGTGGCTCATGCCTGTAATCCCAGCACTTTGGGAGGCCGAGGTGGGTAGATCACTTGAGGTCAGGAGTTCGAGACCAGCCTGACCAACATGGTGAAACCCCCGTCTCTACTAAAAACACAAAAAAAATTAGCCGGGCGTGGTGGCACATGCCTGTAGTCTCAGCTACTCGGGAGGCTGAGGCAGGAGAATTGCTTGAATCCAGGAGACAAAGTTGCAGTGAGCCCAGATCGCGCCACTGCACTCACTGGGAGACAGCAAGACTCTGTATCAAAAAAAAAAAAAAAAAAAAAGAAAAGAAAAAAGAAAAAAAGAAAAAGAACCTACCCAACAGAATTAAATACCAACATAATAAATATGAAGGATTTTAGATTCTTGGTTTTTGAAAAACGTACAAAGATGATATTCCTTCAAAATACCTTTACAAAACAACTGAGACTGTAATGGTTTATATTGATTGTATGAAAACAATGTGAAAAAGAACCAGTACTATTTCACTATAAAAGCTTTACTAATGTAAATTTATAAATTCTTTCTTAAATATTTGAATTCTAATTTTATGATAGAAATTCATTATTTTCATCAAAAACAGCTGGCATTTGGGAAACCAAAGGCTCAAAAACTAAGAATAGTAACCATAGAAGACGAAACGGTCCTTTTAAAACTCATCATCTACACTACAAGGGGAAACTTTGATCACGTCCTTTCTCTTCATCAATCGTAAAACTCAACATTAAGGACTACACAATCCCACATCCCTCTCCGAGAGAGAGCAAAGGCTTTGTGTTGTAGCAACAATGCAAGACACGGAGGGAAGCTCCACTCAAGACTTCCCTGCCTGCTCCTTCCCCAAAGTCACTCCAGAATACCAGGGAGGGTTAAGAGGTAAGGCATGAAGAGCGCAATATCCAATATAAGCAAAGCGTCTGATGCATCTGGTCAAAATGCATACAGAGGACTTGTCTCTGTCCCTAGATACAGGTCTCCCGTTCTGCAGTCATGAGGATCAGCTGCTGAGACTTCACAGTTCCCTTCTCGGACCGTCACGCTCCTCACTTACCACCCCGATGCAGAGCTAGTCTCAGGACTCCCTGCACGTGTCAAGGATTCGTCGGCAGGCTCATGGGGGTGCCAAATGACAGAGCTCGCCTGGTCCTGGCCTTCCCGGCCTATACAAGCCTGCCCCCTTCCCAATTTCCAGTCTCCACAGCCTTCCATCCTCCCCCTTTCGATTTACCTTTCGCCACCGACGCCCCTGGCCTTCGTTTGCAGCAAGTTTACCCCACCATTACCTCCCGCATAAAAGCCTGCCTTTACCAGGGCAAAGGGGGGTACCAACGCCTGCAGGAATTGCTTCACCGGATCGGCTGGACGCGTCCTCTGCTAGGCTTCACCTGCTGTTGGCGACGGTACACAACCACTCCCAGCATGCCCCGCGCACGCACCACCTCTCCCACCCCGCCCCTCTCCCGCCCAAACACGTGACGCCCTTTCGTCTCCGTCCACGCCCACTTCCGTTCCTCCACTTTCCCTTAGGAAGGAGGAGGGAGCTGGGGGTGTTAAAAGCGTAGCGACTTCCTCCTCTTCCCCGCCCCCGCCCCTGTACCCCTTGCTACAATGTCTTCCGGGTCGCGAGCGCCTCTGCGCCTTCTGGGAAAATAGCTCATTTCCTCCCCTCCCCCTCCTCCTGCCTTCAACCAACCAGCCACCCGTCAGAGAGGGACATGCGCAGTGAGTGCCTCCCGTCTCTTCTACCCGAACCCCCCTCCCCCCCAAGCAGAGAGACCCCAGCAGCAGCAGCAGCTGATGATGAAGAGAGAGGCAGTGGCAGAGGGGGGGCACCTTTTATTTCTATTTTTAAAGGGACAGGACACTAATTCTATCCCACTTCAACCTTGAATTGAGGGGGGTGGGGGGAAGGCGGCTGAGTTCCTTCCCCCACCCTCCAGCCCTGAGCTCTGAGAGGGGGATTGAGCCTGAGAGAGGAGGAGAAGGAGTTTCTTCTTCTTCGAAAACCCCCATCCACGACTCCTACCCCCTCACCCCTCCAACTCGCCTCCCTCCCGAGCCCCCTCCACCCTCCTCCTCTTTGGCCGTGAGAGGAGGAGAGAAAGAAACCAAAAGCCTCTTAGCAACACAGACCCTTTGCTGCTGCTGCTGCTGCTGTTGCTGCTGCTGCTGCTGCTACTGCTGCTGCTGCTACTGCTGCTGCTTGGCCCTGGCTGGAGACATCTCACTACACCCAGGAGCAGCCACTTCCCCAGCTCTCCTCCTCCTCCTTCGCCTCCTCCTCCTCCACTCCCCCCCTTTATTACCCTTTGTGTCATCCTCCACAGCTCCAGGGAAGGCACTCAAAAGTGGGGGGCAGGAAAGGTAAGTGTGTCTGTGGGGGCTTCATTGCCTTCCTCTGGCTCTGACTTTCACTCCGGGGCAACAGTAGCACCAAACCACATACGCAGTGGAGCTCCGGGGTGAGGAGGGGGTGGTGCTGGGGGGGGGTGAAGGAGGGGTTGGAGTAGGGAGGGGTGTGTGAGATGGGGTGCCCATCCTGTCAGGGGAGGAAGGGCACTTTTATTTTTATTTGCTGTTGTCAAAAGTGGTTTCTCTCCTCCAGCTAACATCTGATTGTGTCTTGCTCCAGTGGGGGAGAATACAAAAACAACCCCCTCCTTCCTCCAATGAGGCGCCAGGGAAAGAGACAGAAAGAGGCACACTTTCTAGATGTCACTTAAAAAAAATTCATTGGAGAGCTCTTTTTCCCCAGGAAAAGCTTCACTGCATTTGTTTCTGAGTGGGAAAATGTCGGGATCTGGATTGTATTGGAACTGCTTATCCATTTGTAGACCTGAGTGTTTTCCCCTTTTTGGTCCTGTATGAGATTTGGATATTGACTTTAGTGTTGGAAGACTTGATTGGTTTTTGCTTTAGGGGTTTCATTTTCCATTTTTTCGTTTTGTCTGACTTCCATGGAAAATTTCAAATTTTTAGTTGGTAGAGGCCTTTGGTTAGGTTTTGACTTGCATTATTGCTTTTTTTTTTTTTTTTGTTAAATGTCTGTTTCATATATCAGTATATAAAGTCCAAAGCTCTAAAACGCTTAAAGTTTAAATGCCACTAGTATTGTCTGTTCCCACATATGTTCCTGATACTTATTTTCCATATGATGAGAATATTAGGTATTTTATAATTAATCTGGGTATTTTTGTAATCTTTGTAACTTGTCTGAACAAGTAGTCCCCATTGAAAACTTTATGTTGTTCTGGCTGCATGGAAGGCCAAACCTCTCCATCAATAGTTTGCTGGATTGGTACCACTTTCAGTTTTAGCTGAATTATTTATTTACTGTTGAAAATTGAGATGAGCTTTTCATCTCAATTTCTCTTCGGGTTCTGAACCAAATTGCTCACTATATGTAAAAGGACACAAATTTCTAAAATATGTTTTGATGAGTCAAAGCAATCATGAACTTATAGTTAGTATATTAATTTCGGTTAGCTATAAATTGAAAGGTAAATCCAGATTTAAGTTTATGGAATAACAGTATTGATAAAAATCACTATTCATTTTTCTATAGTATGTTCTTAGTGCATAGCTTTAAAATCCAGTGCTGTATTTTATTTCACAAATGCTAGAAAGTATGTTTCTGATGTAGGCCTTTTACTAGGGCTTATATTGGAAAGTGTTATTTTGTTTCATATATACATTTCTTTATTCTCTCCTTGAAGATGGATGCACACATGCATATACACACACTCTGTCGCTCTCGCTCTCTCTCCCTCACACCCTTTTTTTTTTTTTTTTTGTAACTGCATTGGTATCTCTGATCCCATAATTTATGTCAGCAAAAAATATTCTTCTGTAAAGCAGCAATTTTGTGATCAGACTGGCAATATGAAAACAGCAATTTGATCAACTAGAAAGGATTGAAGAAATACAAATCTAGAAGTATATTTGGCATAAATATTATAAAGACATGGTAATACTTCTAATTTTTTATTTGCTTGATGGTTAAAGTTAAAACATAGTATACTCATATTTTAGTGACAGTAAAGCATTGCATATGTAGAAACTTGTTCTGTAAAATTTTAATTATCAACTGTGTGCAAAAGTAGACATTTACATACCGAAATAAAAAAGCTTTATAGCAGTAAACAATATGATATTATTTCCCTTCTGTTATAAATTTGAACAATTTTTTACCTTTCTCTGAGATGTAATTAGTGTGCTTAAGCAGAAATCTGTGTCAAGTTCAAGTTTTTCTCCCAACATCAATACTGCAATTCCAAGTCCTTGTAAGGTTTCTTGTTCTCACCTTAAAACCTCAGCAACCTTAAAGGTAAGAGAGAGACAGTAGAACTTACTGAAGAAATTAATTTTAAGTAAGCGAATTATGTAGGTAATTGGGGTGGTAGTTGCCCAGTAGGCAGCTGAGTGAAAATTTAGTCTTGAGTTTAATGTCTTTCCTTATTTTGTTTCTTTTTTTTTTTTTTAAACATTTTTTATCACACCCCTCACCCTCACCCCCATGATCCTTTTGGTTAGAAGATTCCAGCCTTTATCTGAGTTGGATAATGATTTATGTTTAGAAAACCTTGTTAAGTATTAAGAACTGTTGATTCTTTAGGATTGTAATTGTTCAACTGGGTGATATCTTGGAGGTCACTTTATCCAACTCTATATATTGCCGAAGTTCTGAGAACTCGAACTTGCCTGAGGTTCCAAGGCCTGTAAGTGGCAGAGAAGGGAGCAGAGAACTCAGGTCTCCTGATGCTCACTATGCTGCACTACCTCATTTCCTTTGTCAGAAATGAAACTATTATGTACAGTTCTGGGTATACCACTTGAGGATTTCATATGGGGGCATATTATTGTACGAATATTAAGGTGAATAGCTTTAAAGCTATTATTTTGTCTACTTAAATTCAGTAATTTGTTAATTTTTTAAAGACGTACTAATTGTACTTATTGTAGGTTATTACTATTTTGAAGATAATTTCAGCTTTCTCTAATACTTATTTTCCTCCTGCACTTACAATTAATCAGTAAATATACTTACTGTTGTATTAAGAACCCATACTTATAAGAATAAATGGAATGCATATTCTATTATAAATGCTTACTTGTGAGTCTTGCCCTATGTACTGCCTAAAAACAAACATTTTTATTTTGTTAACACATCCTTCTACTCTCAGCACAATATCTGGTACACAGTAGGTCCTACTGGTAGCTTGTCATAATCCGTGTTAGTTTTAGAGTTAGGCATATTTGAATTTCTTTACTTCCATATGTGGAATTCGTTTCCTCTCCTTTTCTTGTCCTCCCTTGCCACAGTTTTCACTACCATGAACGTTTTTTCTTTATCCCTACTGTGGCTCTCATTATATCTAATTAACAGCCAAAGTAAATACTATTAGCTATATGGTACTCATAGTAACAAGACATATTCCCTTCTTATACCAGAAAAAATTTGGCAAAAGTGATTTATTATGAATAAGCAACAATGATCCAACACATTCCAGTTAAAAATATGCTTGTAAAAATTGTTCAGGATGCACTTAAATTTTGTTTCATTGACCGGCACAATAGGTTGTTGGAATGATTAGGCCGCTTTTACCAGCTCTATAAAACAAGTGCTACTTAGGTGACATGTTTCCCTGACTTTGTTTTTTTGGTCCTTACCCAGACAATTATCAACTTTCCAGTTTTCTATGGATATGAAGATATACTCCTAGTCATCAGTGGGACCCCCATGAAGTCAGCCAGAAAGCCTATATCCAACTTATGTACCTTTGCAAACTTGTCTGGATTTTGACTGTATGTGCAAAACAGATTGTATTTAGCGATTCATTAAACATCTTTTGATCATCTGCTGTCTGCCAGGCACTGTGCTAGGCATCTGAAAAACAAAGATGGTCCCTGCAGTTTAATGTGAAGAGCTACCTTAATTGTATTCCACAAGTGTATTGGTCATATCTTTGTTTTGGTGTTTCTACCTAAATAAATTTTATATTAACTAAACGGATACTGTTAGGTGGAAAAATGCATGTCTAAGAAGAATATTGCTGTTATTTTATTAAAATACAAATATATAAAGAAAAATTTTCCACTTAATACTGTATTCTAGGGATTTATATTCTGTAAATAGTTAACACATTTTAGACAATGAAAATAGTCTTATGTGGCTTCCTTTGCTGGATTTTTATTGCTAACCGTAATTCTTTTAAGATGACCAACAATGTTCATTAAATTATCTCATTAAATTTTTCCGGAAAAAACACCCCAAACTCTCTAAACTTAAATCTTTTTTTCAAAAGTAACTTTTTTCTTTTTTACCTCATATAACAGATTATCATTCATGATTCATTGGAAGACATTGTACATTTTCATTTTGAGTTTTCAGATATTTTCTACCATATTTTAGCAAATCTAACAGCATGATTTAAGTATTCTGCAGTAATTAGAGTGCACTATTTAGGAGTTTTGGAACTTTTAGTATGTAGTAGAAATATCATTGCAAAATCCTCATAAGAAACTTCCCAATTCTAGTTCTAAATCAGTTGTAATTTTTACTCTTTATTAAGTGGTATAGTTTCTATAGCTTTAGTAAAATGAATTAGAATTTTCTTTGTAGATGGATGTTTCAAAAACAAAGAATCTTATCTCAGTTCCTGTCATGGCTTTCATGTGTAATCGAAAAGTGTATTAGAGAGAAAAAGTACTGGATTCAATTTGTCCTTGTTAAAGTATACCTTTTACAAAAGTATTGATTAGCAGTTAAAAAGAAGGTGGGGATGCCTCTGCTGGTGCAGTATCTTGTGAAGATAAATAGACTCCTGAGTGGTGAATTCTGATCTCTTTCACATTCATTCTTAAATTTCTGTTTTAGTAATAATCATAGTTACCATTTATTATAAGTACCCAGCACTGTGATAAATTCAATTCACATTACATTTATTACACTTTCTAATTCAAAACACAGTCACATTAGAGTTTTTATCAATCTGTACACTGGTAAGCGATGGTAAATTATGGCTCTGATAGCTTGACAGACAAATGGAAAATTTCTGAACGTTTACAAGGATAGAAAAACAAAGAAAAAAAACCCAGTCTTTTATAAGAAATGCAGATATAGACCATTGTACAATTTAAAATATACATAATGTCAGTCTTTTCTTTGTATGGCAAAAATGTATGGCAAGAATAGAAAAACAGAAAAAAAAACCCCAGTCTTCTATAAGGAATGTAGATACAGACCATTGTACAATTTAAAATATACGTAATGTCAGTCTTTTCTTTGTATGGCAAAAATGACATCTGGGAGCTGCTCATGGTGACTCAACACTTGTAATGTAATCCCAGCTACTCCGAGGCTGAGGCGGGAGGATTATTTGAGCCCTGGATTTTGAGGCTGCAGTGAACTATGTTCACATCACTGCAATCCAACCTAGGCCACAGAGCGGGACCTTGTCTCTAAAAATAAAAAATAAGGTCAGGTGGAATAGCTCAAGCCTGTAATTCCAACAATTGGGAGATGAGGTAGGAGGATTTATCACTTGAGGCTAGTAGTTCAGGATAAGCCTGTGCAATATAGTGAGACCTGATCTCTACAAAATCAAAATAGTAGCTGAGCTTGGTGTGGTGCAGACTGTAGTCCCAGCTACTCAGGAGGCTGAGGTGAGAGGATCTCTTGAACTCAAGTTGAGGCTGCAGTGAGCCATGATCATGCCACTGGACTCTATGCTGAGCAACAGAGTGAGACCCTGTCTTTAAATAAATAAATAAACATAAAAATAAACAGTAAAAAAAAGTTCAGTTCAATCCTTCTCTCTATTAAACTTCCTATAACTTGCATGGAGTTACATTAAATATTTTCTTATATGAAGTTAAAGGGTTGTGACAATTTCTGATCCAATGAATATTTACTATAAAATTTTTAATATAAATGTGTTGATGGTGTAAAAGCCCATAAAAAATGGGAAGTTTGTATTATCTTGTGCTTTGGTGTATGTATACACATTATCTTCTGGACTCTATCATACATTTTCATAATTACTACATTACATATATAGGATTAAGTTTAATGTACTCTTTTTAGTATTAAAGTCAGAAATAGTATAAGAATGGTCAACTTGTTGGGTTCTCTAGGTGCCTAAATTATTTCATATTTGTACTTAAAAAAAGCTACTGAATTAAAATACTTTATGATACAGCTCTCTTTGGATAGTTGAGTTTTACGTCCTTTACTTTTAAGAGAAAAAAACAATTTTTTTTTTGTATTTTTATTACTTAAGTAACTTTTGTGTCTCTAAGTAAATATATGTTCATATTATAAATTTATACAGGTTGAGTATCTCTAATCCAGAATTCCAAAAGTCAAAATGCTTCAGAATCTGAAACTTTTTCAGCACTGACATGATGCTCAAAGAAAATGCTCAGTGAAGCATTTTGGATTTTGGATTTTGAGGTTAGGGATGTTCAACAGATATATAATGCAAATATTCCCAAATCTGTAAAAATCCAAAATTCTGAATACTTCTGGTTCACAAAACCTTTTGAATAAGGGATATCAGCTTGTATTGACTCTATCATCCTACAAATATTATGCCAGTATGTAATGACCTGCAGAGTTTGGAAATATTTTTAAATGCTAAAGAAATATTCTTTATCATCTGTTACACATTAGAAAGAAAAGTTTATTGCAAATGTTTTTTTCTTATAAGAATAATCTGAATAATCAGTAGTATGATCTTAAGTAATTTCTTTAAACAACCCAAAGATAATTCAGTTAAAAGTAAATATTCTAAGTCTTACACACTTAGAGTATTTCTGTTTGAAGTATTTCTATGTCATGTAAGATGTCAGAAGCTGGAATGACTCACTATAACTCACTGTAACTCTTCAAAGAGACAGAGTGAGATCCAGGCTTAACTTACATTAAGGTATAATTTATTCAAAGTTGGATATGACAGATTTTGATTTGCGTCCTTGTTTCAGTTGACCTATATAACCTTTTATTAGAGAATTTGTAATTAAATTCAGTGTCATTGAGTAGATTATTAGAACACATTGTTTTAAAGGACTAATATGAGTTATGTAAATCAGTCACCAACCTTGAAATGGTGAAAAGTTTGTGTACACACATGCTTCACTGAATTCTTTTGCTAACCAATCAAGATTCTAGCAATGGGAGGAAAATTTTCTGTGTGGTGCTAATGTTAAAACTTAAGTTCATGTGTAGCTTTTTTAAAAAAAATTTTAATGTCTGTATCTCAGAAGTTAGAAGTAATCCCAAAGTGTTTTTTAAGATTGACTGTGTGCTAAATTATATTTAAGGTTATCCTTGTATTCACAACTGCTGTTTTTTTTACGCCATGAGTCCAGAAGTATCTACTAATCTGTTGGCCATCAACTAACTTAATACATACATTCTTAATATTATTAGGATCTAAAAATAATAATTTAGACTGTATAAGTACATTTACTGTTGTTGGGGGAGGGAAATATTCCACATTCAATAAAAGCAAATATTGATTTTTAAATAGCTTTGTTACTTGGGATATACTGACCTAAAAAGAGTTCGCTGTGTAAGATATAAAGGATTCTTATTTGAAAAGTTATAAAGTATCATTAATGAGTATTAAATAACATAAAAATATTTAGGAAATCAAATACGTGCTCCTGTAATATTCAGAGGCTATTTTTTTAGTGTTATTCCAAAATCATTTTCCTTCTATATTTGTCACACTGGAGTTTGTGCTGAAGGATTTCTTGGCCATTTTAGACAATGTAATCTAGTTAAAAGGTTTGTTTATGCTTCCCATCTCTGTTCTGCTGATGGTATTAGAATGCAGGCCAGAGCCAGACATCTAACTGTTTATAACATTCAAACTTCAATTAAAGCTACAGTGTTCAGTTTACTATGTATCAGAAAGCTCTTACTAGCTACAAATATCACTAATAGTGATGACAGTGATGTTGATTAGCCATAAGCTTTCCTAAATCATACCACTCCTTAAAAATACTTTTTTAAAAATTTAGGTGTTAACCTTTAATTCTTTCATAGAAGTGTAAAATTAAGCTGTTTTTTTTTTTTTTACTAGAAGTAATATAGTCTTTTCCTTTAACACTTTTTATAATAAAACCTAACAGCATATATTATTGCATGTATTATTTAAATGGTCCACCTTAGTTGTTTTGAAATTAATAAATTCTGTAGAAGGTGTTACTTTGCTGTTCAATTTATTCAAATTTTCTTCCCGACTTGAAAAATAGAGCAATATGTTGCCCACTAGAAAATAAATCTAACAGTCACATTAGTCAGGTGTTCTTATACGTATGAAAGGAGTCTACTCCCACATAACACAGATTTTAATTTAACATTATATAGCTTTTCTGGGCTGCTGTTGTTATTGTTTTAAGTATTTTGGTAAATTGTTTTAGAAGGGTTTTTTATTTTTAAAAATTATTAGGAATTATTTAAAACCATTTCTTCAACAGGTTCTGTTTTTGTGCAGTTTACCTGGGCCAGTCAGAAAAAGGACTTGAATTTTATGTGTGTTTAATTTTTCTAATTAGTAGGCAAATTTGCTATATTACATTGGTTTTTTTTTTACAAAACCAAATTTTAGTTTTTATTAATTTTAGACCTTGAATGACTAAATCTATACATTCTTTATGTATGTACATGTATTTTTTGTTGACATCCAAGTTTATAAGAGGTATAAGCAACAGATCATTTAGGAAAGATGAAAAATCATATTAAATCGAATGAATTGCTGGTAAAATGCTTTTAATTAAGAAATACTATGATGGAGATATTAAAATAAACTATTTTAAGTAATATAAAATGTTAGGGGTTGGGTATGGTGGCTTACGCCTGTAACTCCAGCATTTTGGGAGGCCGAGGTGGGTGGATTGCTTGAGATCAGGAGTTCGCGACCAGCCTGACCGACATGGTAAAACCCCATCTCTATTAAAAATAAAAAGTTAGCCAGGCGTGATGGCACATGCCTGTAATCCCAGCTACTCGGGAGGCTGAGGCAGAGGTTGCCTCCTGAGTGCAGAGATCATGCCACTGCACTTCAGCCTGGGTAACAGAGTAAGACTGTCTCAAAAGAAAAAAAAAAGTTGGGAAATACTATCAAGTGTATCTGAAGATAAGAACGAAAAACAACCATGCAAAATTTAGATTTATAGTTTAAATCCATGGAAAGATCTCTAAGATAAGCTAGGTTGAAAAGCACATCACAAAATAATATACACACTATGATTTCATTTATGTAAAAAATGTACAGAATAATAAGTATGTAATGTTTACGAATGTATACGTTAACATCCATACAATATGTTTTTTATACTATCTATACCATAAAGACATACAGTATATGCCATATAAAAATACTTCAATACATTAAGAAAAGATCTGGAAGATAGGTAGCAAATTACATGCTTTGTATACAGAAAGTATATATGTGGGATGTGGGAAGATTGAAGAATTCTTTTTATGTAATCTTTAGCATTACTTGGATTTATTTGTAGCAATAAGCTTATATTCATGTAATGATTTTGTGGTGAGAAAATATACTTATGTATTAAAGAAATAAAAAATGACCCAGGAAAATTGCAGATCTAGTCTAAATAGTCACATGAATATATCCCTAGAATATCTTGAAGAGAATGTAGTATTGGCTAACAGTCATCATTGCTTGATAGAGAATAAAGTCTGTCAGACTTATCTAATCTTATCTAACAGGGTGAAAAGCCTAGTCAATTGAGGAAGGAACAATGGATATAATGTAGTTTTTAAATATTTTGCTTCTTACTGAAAAATGTACTTCTCACTGTCCTGGAAAAAATATAGACTGGGCTGCTGGTGATAAAGGATGTCAGTTATGAAGTGGTAGACAATTTCAATCTGAGATAAGATACAATATATGGGAATAAAATGAACTTTATTATTTTAATCAGTGATCCAAATTATTATATGTTCACTCAAAATACAGATAGTATAATCATGTACTATTTTTGTAATGTTTTCTATAATCAGGTACTGGTTTGAATAGAGGACAAAAATAAAACAGAAGGTTTGAAGACTAAGTACTTTTTTTAAGTGACTGAAACCTGTACTTGAAAGACACTTTAAGAACCTTTGTAAAATAACATTAAACTGAGTGTGTAAATATGCCTTGTAAAAAAAAAGCAATTAGAATTCTGTAGAGTTAATCACAGTGTGCTTTTGGGGAGGACCTGAGTTAATCAGGGTTTAGGTGGAGTTTAGATACTAGTTTGTCACAGAAGAGGGTAATTCAGGTAAAGACAAAGCTTCCAATGGGATGAGAGGATTGGGAAGCTTATTTTTACTAGTTTGAAAGCTGGGATTAAAATTCAGAGTAGCCTGGTAAATTAGGGAAATGCTTAGAAATATACCGTACCTTTACTTTTATGGTTCTAAAATTTTATTTCCCTGAATGTAGTTTTGAAAAGAAAGAAGTAGAGAAAGGGGGAAAATCATTTGCACAAAAAATAAGGAAATGAATAGGTCTTCGCAGTTATGACTGGAAAGTCCATTTGAGTCTGAAGTAAGCGTTTTCTGAATATGAGTTGGAAATGAAAACACTGTATTTAAGGCAGCAAACATGGAAGAATACTAACTGTGATTCTTTTTTCTTTCATAAATAAAATTTTTACCCAGGTTGATCCCTAGGATCAATAGTAAATAGTACACAGTTACAACTATAAATCATATATAAATGCTAAAAGTAACAAAGGATACAGATTATGTTTTCTCCATTTTCTTTATAAGTTTTGTTTGCGTCTACTTTATTTCCAGGTACCTTTATGATGTAAATTACCATCTAGTCTTCACTTACACCCAGAAATTGAACTTTTTTATTTCTTCTGAAAGTTTAAAGAGCTCTTTCTAATATGGCTCTGTATTTTTTTTTAGCTGAAAAGTCATAGTGAATTTCTTTAAACGGTAGTTATTGTTGACTCAGTGTTTATCACTTTTTCACAAAGGGTTTGCCAGAGTCTTTCTTTGACAAACATATGTTGTTACTATTATGTGCTCAGTGGGATAGTGAGCGAAAATAGACATAGGTCTTGATCTCCCGGAACTTATATCTAAAGATAGAAAAGGATATTAGTGAAATAATCATACAAATAAATGCAAAGTGGGAACCGTTTCAATTGTTGTAAAGAGGTACATAATATTTAATATGAGGGCTTTTAGGAGAATTTACTCAGTGGGATCAAGAGGAATTTTTTTTTTTTGGAGGAAGTGTTTATTTAGCTGAGATCTCAAGTAAGTTAATTTGATCAAGATGAAGAAAAGAGTTTTCTGGGAAGAAGGAGTAGCATATACAGAGGTTCTAAGGGGGGAGGGAGCATAGCAACAAATATTAAACAAAGGTCAGTGTGGCAGAATTCTAGAGCAAGAGGTTGCATGGTAAGTGATGATGCTAGGGAGTTAGATAGGAGCCAAACCGCAGAACTTTGTGTAGGCCAAGCTTTTCTTTATCCTTAGGGTTAATATTTAAACTTAGACTAATGTTCCTTAGGTTTAACAAGAAAAACCTACTATTAGTTATAAAAGGTTTGTATTATAGAAGTTCATTTTTATTTCAGTTTAAAACCAATAATGCTTTTTCCCATAGAATCATGGTTACAGTGACAGATCTCATAAGAAATCCGTTTAACAGAAATGACACTGGAAACCAGTCAACATAGTGTCATAGATATAACCAGGTAGAAGTCAGAAAAGAAAAGGAAGGAGATTAAAAATTATGTCTATATGTATTCAAAAGAGAATGCCCTAGGTATGATTGACTAAGCTGTGAATAATGAAGAAAAAAGCCTTACTTCAAGTGCATTAGACTGATGTAAGAGATCCTAACAAATGATGGTGAGGGACACATTCAACTGGACAGCTTAGAAGATCCTCAGCTGGCACCTCCTTATAGAACAGTGTGATAATGTCGAGCAAACCAAGGTGGAAGGAGAGTAGAAGTATCACATTCATAATTTGTTATGAATCTAGCACATACTCGTGTCAGTTGTTAGAATATAAACATTTAAAAATTTATATATTGGTAAGAAATGCAGAGCTACCAAGTGTCAGCAATACAGATGCCAACTTTATTTTGATTATGTTTAGAGTGATTTCATACTATTTAGAAGTGTTTATAAATTGCTCAGTTGTACTAAGTATTTTAGGCCATAATGTTAGCTTTGAATATCTTAGTGTGTATCACTTGGAGTGATACTTTAAAGAGGAAGTTGAAGAAATTTAATTTTTTAATTCTTATTTTTCTTTTAACTTACAACACTGTCAATAAATTATCTTCATTTCATATTGATCTTAAGTTTTAAGCCTTTTTGGACACCAGTTTCTGTCTGTATTAAGTAATTAACAATCTATTTAATAACTGAAGATTCAAGAAATGTCCAAAATGTTAAGAGCATTATAAAAAAATAATTGGTTAAGCCACTTGTATTAAGAAGAAAATGTCACAAAGATGTAATAAATTGTAAGAGAAAAGGAAGATATGTACAAGTCTTCTTTAAATAAACAGCATATCATGTAACAGTTGGTTGATGAATTCTGCCAATGCATGAAGTTGAAAATTGATGAATGTACTTCATCAGGTGATCTTGAACTTAATTTCCTCGCATTCTCAGGTACAGCAGACCATGCTTTTATAGCAGATTGGCATCTAAAAATAAGAACTATAGAATTTGGAGCTTATTTATTTGTTTACTTATATTTAAAACATTCTAATTGAGACAATACCAGCATTGATTCATTTTCCATGCAATAGCTAGCAGACTAATTTTAATTAATAGACCAACAATGTTTGGAAAGCTTATTAGAATGTTTGACAGCCTGGGCACCATGGTAAAACCTCATCTCTGCAAAAAATGCAAAAAATTAGGCAGGCATAGGGCAAGTGCCTGTATTCCCAGGTCCTTAGGAGGCCGAGGTAGGAGGATCACTTAAGCCTGAGAGGTCAAGGCTGCAGGGAGCCGTGGTCATGCCACTGCACTCCAGCCTGGGTGACACAGTAAGACCCTGTCTCAAAACAAAAGAATATTTGAAAAGACAGTTTACTAAATTTAGCTAATAATTCTAAGAGGTCAGTGTACCTCTTAAATAGAAATGAAGTTTCACTTGTGCATTTTTTAGGGATTGATACATTTCTTCTATTTTACAGCTTTCTACTGTCATTTAGCAAAGTATATTCCAAGGTCCTCTAGTTCTGTGATAACTTAGTAGGTATGATTATCTTTGCACTTGAAAAAACCCAAAAGGCTGCTTTATCAAATAAGGTTTTAAAACCATGATTATGATTAATGAATGCTGGATAAAGATTTTTACCGCAGTATTTTTTCAAGGGGTCTTAATATGTAATTCTTCTGAACTTCTAATAATGGTCACTAACATTTATTGAGTACTTAACTTTGCACCACTCATTGCACTAAACATTTTATAGACATTATCTTATTTTATCATTGTAACAAACATTCTGAGGAACATACTTAAGGATGTGTTTCTTCATATTTCACTGCTTGTAAACACCTATCCAAAAACTTACGTGTAGAATACAAAAGTGAGACGAACATCATTTTCTTTTGTTGCATCCTTAACGGCTTTGAGAAAGAAAGGTCATGAAAATTATTTTTAAAGTTAAGTGCTGAGCTTATCAATATGTTTTTACACTCTTCTAATTACCGTTACTCACAGATGACCAATGATAAACATTATACCCTTTTTATTAATAGGCGACAACCTGTAGAGCTTTCAGAGACCTTCCTGGGTTTGAACACTGTCTGCATAGACTGAATACTACAATATAGAACCTTTAATGAACTGTTAAGGTTCTGAACTTTAGTTTCTTCATCAGTAAAATAAGAATGCATATCTCAGAGTTGTCATGACTCTGAAGGATAGAGTATGAAGTCCTAGCATGTTGTGGACATTTACTAAATTTTTTCATTTTCCTTCTCTCCTATTACTAATAGCATCTACTACCATAGTAGATGAAAAAAAATGAAAAAAAAAAGGATTAAGTTACCTTTATTAAGAACAAAATATCACAAAGATGTAATAAATTGTAAGAGAGAAGATATGTACAAGTCTTCATTGAATAAACAGGGTGCACTATTAGTACAAGGCAAAAATGAAAATAAAATTATATTACTATTAATAACTGTTTTAGAATCTTTATATTATGCATTAAGAATTTTTTCTTTTTTTCTTCTTAGCAATAAAATTATCTGTTAATCTTAAAGCTATTTTAAAGCTTTCTTGAACTCCTACATTTTTCTGAGGACCTGATATACTTCATTGTGGGTCTATTCTGCACTTTGCCAACAAAGTGGACATCTGTAAATGTGAAACTCAGATGGTAGAGAAATTTGAATAAATGCTCCCCAACTTGGTTAATGTAAATATTCAACTCATAACTTATAGCATTGGTTTTCGTGATTGTTGCTAAGTGAACAAATATGTGAATATATTTTCTTTTCTTTGCTTCCTCACATTAGGTGGGCAATATTGCAAAAATGTTAAGAGCATGGACCCTAGAGCCAGACTGTCTGGATTCAAATCCCTGCTCTACCACTTAACTAGCTATGGGATATTCTGTGCCTCAGTCTGTTCATTAGTAAAATGGACCTAGTCAGTTGTGTCCACCTTAGGGTTATTTAGTGATTTTAGATATAAACAATGCTTTAGATGTATACAATGTTTTAAAAATGCCTGGTACATGCTAAGTGACACAAAAGTGTTAACTGTTATAGTGATTATCTGTGTTGTCTTTATATTAGTTGTACTACAGAAAATAATGACTATTATGGTAAAGCTTTAACTTGGTAATATTTCATTTGGTACAATAAAACAAATTCTATTTATAGTTCTTTGAAAAGTATACCAGACTTTTATGTGTCTTTTTACATTTGCCAGATTCTTTACATTATTTTTTAACTTCTTGTTGAGGGAGATAGTGGGGAAAATATCTTTGTTGTTTCTCATAAAGAAACAGACATACAGAATGTTTAAGACCTTTTAAAGTATAGCAATAAGAAAGTCAGTGGAAAGACTAAAATTAGAACCCAACATATTCCATGTGCCAATGTGTTGAGCCAAGCTATCTGTTCTCCTTATTGAGAATTCAAACAACAAAACTATTAGCTGGCATTCTCCTTATTGAGAATTCAAACAATAAAACCATTAGTTGGCAAAGTAAATGTAAAGATAGGTTATTCTATTCTTTAAAAATTGTATTAACTTGTGTCTGCTTTAGATATATCCTGTTACTTAAGGTTGGTTCACTCAAAGATTACTTGAAAAGTTTGATTTAAATGGGTGTAGACAATTAAAGTATTGGGCTAGCTATCCCTTAGGACTTTTAAGGGCTAAATATCTTTTATAGCCATCAACTGGCTTTTTCTCCATCTTTGATGAACTGGGTCAAAAACTGCTATTTCTCATAGTCAGTACTCTAGTACTATATATGGGCTTAGTGTGCTCTTGTGAGCCATCCTAGAAACTTAACTGTCATTCTTAATGTTTCATTTCTATTATGTGATTCCAAGTTTCAGGGAATAAATTAGTGAGCAGTAAGGTTTTGAACAGCACTAGATTTATAAGGTGAACAGTATCTATATTTTAATTTACATATTAAAGAACATTTTAAATAGGTTTTTATTTTTTCTTAAATATTACAGTGTCTGTAATTCATAAGTTTAAGAAAGTGATGAACAGTTTGGTTGGGGGACCCAGAAAATAATAAATATTGGCAATCAAAGCATTCAGAAGCACTTTTTAAAGATAATTATAAATGGTTGCATAGATAACAAAAAGTGTCTAATTTCAAATTTATAATTTATGCTCACAATTACTTAAGACGTAGGGGTTTTTATGTAAAGGCAGAATGAATTTTCTCTTCCAGAATAACCACACTTAACATTTAGTATACTACTCTAAAAATTGCAAACACTTAATGGAGATTTTCACATAAAGGCCACTTTTATTCTAGAAAACTAAACAAAGATAATTTGTTTTTTTCAAATAACCAAGTATAGACTGGATTCTGGTACACAATATCCCTGGTATTTTTCATACGAAATAATGCTTAAATGTTACAAACAAGTTCTACAAAATGTTCTAAAATCTTTTGTGGTATTTTCATATATTCATTCTGCATAGAATCAGGAAACCTAATCATCACCCAGTAACCCAGTTTGAAAACTCATATTATTTTGTAAATCCTGATGTAATTAAGCTACTTTAAATTTCTGCTAAAAAAAATTAAGTTATATTTAAATATGCTTTTTTAAAGTTATGCCTTGTGAAAAATATTATCTTTAAATGAGACAGTTATAGACATCTTAGACAATTAAGGTTAACATCAACTGCTAAGAGACATCAAATCCTGATTCAAGAGAATAGTAATACTTTCATAAGCAGAAATTTTTCTCAAAGAGAAAACACATAGAATGTGCAATGTATTCGCATTATAAATACAGTTAGGAAAAATGTATTTACAGAAAGTCCTAGGACTTGAGAAGCAAGCTCAGGTTTTTCATAGTGATGTAGAGAAGCATAAACGTTCATTAATTCAGTTACTCATTCTAAAAATATTAAGTACTTGCTGTATGCCAGGTATTCACCTATGAATAAGACAGGCAAGGACTATGGAGATTATAGGCTTTCCATTGAAGACCAATACTAAGGAAATATTTATGAGCGATATACATTACAAAAGAACAACCAGTTCTTTCAGCTATTTAGAGAATGCAGATACAAGTTGAGTTGTAAGGCAAACTTTTCTAGGTGATAATAATAGAAGCATGTAATTTTTCATTCTCTCAATGTTTTGGATAAGGAAAAAGAGACCCAGAAAAGGTCTCTTATCCAAGGTTATATAACAACTGATATATCTGGTACCTCGGTCCCCTGCCTCCTGTTGCATTAATATCTGCCATAAGAAATGAAGCAGGAATGTGAAAGAGAAGAAAGTCAGGCAGGATGCCTAGAAAGTTCAAACAGACACTGGATTTCAGTGTAGTCTATATAACAGGAGGAATCACATTTTTAAAACTTTTTATGCTTATTTTAATTTTAGTGGAATTTCATTAAATTTCTTTTCAGTTTCTTTTAGCATTTATTAAATCTTTCAGGACTTTGCTAAGTTCCATATATCTACAAAATTTCTAAACAGGAGTCTTATGTCCCTGGAAGCTAACTGTGTTGGTACTATGGTTCCCAAGTCTCGTCTCCACAAAAACTTTTCAGGGTTATATCTTTTTTTTTTTTCTTGGTAAAGAAAGTTGTTTTCTTTAATTACCTTGAATTTAATAAGCTACAGTCTCATCATAGCTGACAGAAAAAAAAAAAAGAAAAAGAAAACTTGAGGATTTGGGGAAATTAAGGACACTTTTTTTTTTCCTGGGGTGGTTTTGAGGTAACACCAGTTTGAAATGCTGTTACTGTGAATTAATCGTCACTGTATCTGATAATAAAAGAGTTTATAATAAGTCAAAAAGCGTATCCCATCAATCACATTTAAGGTTTTGACTAAACTAATGGATAAAGATTTGTAAGAAAGTTAGGTGATTTTATCTTACTGTCCATTGTATTTTTTTTTAGTTTGGTTTTTGATGTTACTGTTTAAATTATCCCAGGTTAACAAAGGGTTTGATTTTTGTTTCAAAAAAATATATTAAATAGAAAAACTGAGTACACATCCTAATTCTTACTTTGACTTGGGGACAGCAAAACACAATTATAGGATCACACTTTGAGAAGTAAATAAACTGTTTGAAAATTGAGTCTGCAAAGCTAGACATAGTAACAACAGGAAACATCCCACCTACAATGCATATGGCAAAGGAGAAAGATAGTGCAGCAGACTCCAGACAAAAATAATAGCTGAGAGCTGAAAACCAGTATTCTGCTTTACAACCTTAGATCTATCATCTCAAAAATAGAGATAATCTTTCTTCAAAATATAATATGGTGATGTGAGCATATTTTAATTTATAAGAAAAATCTTTTTCTTTAGGTATCCCATTTCATATTTTTGCATTCTTTATAGTTGAGGGTACAATGTCTCCTGTATGTTTTAAACCTTATTATTTTTCTGGTGTATATTTGTGGTTTTGTCTCCTAGGGACACATACTGTTTTTACTTCATTGTTGTGCCAAATTTTAAGGAATTTAATACATAAAAAACAATATGCAAAGTTTGTAAAGTAAATGGTGAAAAGATTTCACTGAAGAATTGCTTTAAATAGAAAGCTCTTCTGATGTACTTAAGTGTTTGTAAAGTCACTTCCTACCCTCGGCTGAAAGAGACACAAGAAAACTTGAGGCTTAAAATGTTGGAAATCACTGTTGCCTGAATAGTAAGCGGAAATGAGGGTAAATCATTTCTGAAATTTTAAGTATAAACTAATGAAAAAATGCTCCGCTATAGATATTGCATTTTCATCTAATTGTCTGAATATATTCATTTTATTTAGTGGGCTACTACTGTTTATTCTTAAATTTCATTATCTTCAACATTAATTTATGGAGTCTATAAGAAAACACCATGTGGAATAGGAGTTATATTTTATAAGGAGTTACTATGTTTTAAGGAGTTATATATAAAAAAGACATTATCTGGTGAGTATCAGTTAACCACAAGGGTACTGGCCAGTCAGTTATGTTTCAAAATATCCGTTACTTAGTTTGAGAAAAAGTGTCTTTGGGCACATATCCCTGCTTCTTATTTTGTAAAAGGGAATCCAGTGGTTTGCAATACTATGCTATTGTCTAGTTTGATTCAAAGCACCCTACTCTATTCAGCCTGGGCAACATAGTGAGACCCCATGTCTACAAAAAAATTAAAAATTAAGGGTGGGAGGAGGGAGCGGATCAAAAAACTATGTATTGGGTACTATGCTTATTCCTTGGGTGACAAAATAATCTGTGTACCAAACTCCCGTGACATGCAGTTTACCTGACAAACCTGCACATGTGCTCCTGAACCTAAAATAAAAAGTTAAAAAGTAGTAACTAAATAAATAACAACTAAGCTGGACATGGTGGCATGAGCCTGTAGTCCCAGGAGGAAGAGGTGGGAAGACCCCTTGGGCTGAGAGGTCAAGACTGCAGTGAGCCCCAATGGTGCGACTGCACTCCAGCCTTTCGCAAAAAAAAAAAACCCTGCAAACGCACCCTACTGGTAGATAATATCTTCTTTAAAGTTATAAATAATGTCATGTTCATTAAATCTGAGTGTGTATACTATATGGACAGAATAGATTATCCAGCCTTTTGATTATTTAATTCCATGTTTCTGTGATCTAATTAAATAAAACTAAGTTACTTTGATGTATATATGGGTATTTATATCATTATTAATTCATAATAATTAGGCAAAATAAATAATTGCTATAAGTGACAATGATAGCTTTTTAAAAAATATGGCCAACATTATTTCTGTTATATTTATTCAAACTCCCAATTTTGATAATAAACACAATTTAATCTTTATCATATATATGTATCCATTAATTTATATTTGGCCCCATCCTTAACAGTTAAACATATTATAGCAGTAGTTTTTGTTTTTGCATGCATTTTTCTCCTGGGTCTAGAATAATGATTCTTGACCCTGTGGGCACACATTAAAATCATGTAGGACCAGGCCCTAAATTTTAAATCAAAATCTTTGAGGGTGGAGGTCCTGGTGTTTTTTAAAGCCCCTCAAGTGATGGCTTTACAAAATAAGCCACAAAAGCATCTTATTGGTAGATAACAGCTACCAGTGCTTTTGTGGGGTTTTGTTTGTTTGTTTGTTTATTTTTGAGGCAGGATCTCCCTCTGTCACCCAGGCTGGAGTGCAGCTGTGTGCGATCATGTGTCACTACAGCCTCGACCTCCAGGCTTAAGGGAGCCTCTCACCTCAGCCTCCTTGGACTACAGGCTCATGCCATCATGCCCAGCTTATTTATTGAAGTCCAGCCAGTATTGAGAATTACTGTGCTAGGGCTATGATCCCCTGTGTTAACATTTTCTTACCTTGCTCTTGAAGGATCATTAAACACCATTTCACAGGGTGTTGGAGGATTGACGACACTACAGAATCTGGACTCTGACTTGTTTTGGGAGTAACAGGAGGGTATGATGAGGAATTTCTGTGAAGGTGACTTCTGGATCCTCAGCTTCAATTACCGAAACTATGGAGAAACAGATGAAAGCACCCCACCCTGGTTCAGGCCAGGAAAGAATTAGGAGAGGGGACTTCTGACTGGTTAGGTGAAATTGAGGAAGGGTTCGAAGTTCAGGAAAGTAATACTTAAAAGTAGCAGATTGTATAGACTTTTATGTTGTGAAGTACCTTGAAATGAATTTGGAGAAGAACCACCACGAGGCCATCATGGATGATCTTTCACAGGAGAAAGATGAGAACCAGTTTACAACAGGCCATTTAGTTTAACAGCATTCACTCTTGTACCTGTGCACACGATACACACTTATGCATACTCATGTACATCATACACACAAACACTCGTTATTCTAAAGCAAGTAAGATGACATGTTTTGATGCAGAGATTGATTACTGGGGCAAAAGAAGTTTCTGCTTTGGTCTTCACTGCCTTTCTTCTACTTTCCACCCACCTTTCCTCTCTCCAAAAGCGTAAAAATCCTTTAATACCTATTTGCTTGTGCTTGAAATTTTTTAAGGGGAACAAACTTTCTTCTTAAACAGGTAAGAAAGGCTTAACATGGAAATATACACAGAAATCTTCTCAGAGCATTGTATAGTCTTTTAACAAGGTAAAGCCATCTTTATCCTTTCCTTTATTTTAATCTGAGAGAGAGCGATAAGGAGAGAAAAGCTCTGGCCACCTAAAGGGGACTGTCTTCCACTTCGTTGTTTACTATTTACTTTTAATTGTGAAAAAAACATCAAAAGATATGTGCAAAAGTACTTGTAGCCTACCAAACCTCTGCTTAGCACTTTAGTTGCAGATACATCATTAGCATATAATACTCTTGCTTTCAAAAGATGTGGAATTTCTCTTTTATAAGAATCTATGTGGATATAAATAGTAAACACTGTAATAATGAGAAGTGTTAGATAGATATTACTATGATTTGGAAAAAACATGCTTTTTCTTCCTCTCTTTTCTACATGATAACCATTAAAAAAAAACCTAAACATACTGGTGATCAAGGCACTCTCACATTAAGAGTTCAGTGATGATACATCTCTGTCCTTTCTTGGCAATTTTTCCTACCATTTATTTTTAGTGCCTATATAACATTTTAAAGTTGCATCCTCCTTTTTATGACTGATGAGAAGCATATGCCTCTATGAGGAAGAAAAGGTATTTATGACTTACAGAAAAAACATTTCTCACAGCTATGAGTAAGCTCCAGGGAACTGAAAAGAAGAGGCCAAAGAGCCTTTTTTTTTTTTTTTTTTTTTTTTTTTTAATGGCCTTGGATACATAAAGATATTTAGACCAGCTTTCAAAAATAAGAACAGTTTTTAAAATGTACCATATCAAGCCTCAGCACATTTATTCTAAAAAACAGCTTTAAAGTTCCTCTATAATCTACATTAAATGAAGAGTAAAATAAAACTACAAATTTAGGAAGATGAAGGAGGACAAAAAAAGGTGCAAATAAAGTAAATAAGAAAAATTACAAACCTCAAATCTCTTATAAAGAAAATTATGATATTAATAGTTTCCTTATTCACATTTGGTAATTGTGTAAAGACTCCAGAGTGACTGCCTGTACATCTGAAAAAGGGGAAAAGGGACCTAACTAGTGTTGCTGAAAGAAATTTACAAATAAAGGGATCGATCTGGTAGCTGGTCAGGTTTATTTTTACCTGGGATTTAGGGCCTTCTGAGGCAATGTAGCCTTTACCATTTTTTAGGTCTTAGCTCCCTTTGAAAATCTGATGAAATCATTAGATTTGGGGAGTAGGATGTCTTGTATGAAAAATTTTTTATGGACTTGTTTATGTATTTCTGGGAGTTTGTGAGTGCTCTGAAAACGAATGAGCC
The DNA here is from genome assembly GCF_000951045.1 of Mandrillus leucophaeus. Taxonomy (NCBI): domain Eukaryota; kingdom Metazoa; phylum Chordata; class Mammalia; order Primates; family Cercopithecidae; genus Mandrillus; species Mandrillus leucophaeus. Next base: position 1,389,020 of record NW_012109586.1, read on the forward strand.
CCTAGACCACCTGTATCAGAATCCCCTGAGTTGCATATTAAAATGCAGACTATTGGACTCCACCCTAATCTTATTGTATTAGAATTTCTAGGCCTGGTGCTGTGGCTCACACCTGTAATCCCCAGCACTTTGGGAGGCCAAGGCGGGTGGTTAATGAGGTCAGGAGATCGAGACCATCCTGGCTAACACAGTGAAACCCTGTCTCTACTAAAAATACAAAAAAAAAAAAAAAAAAAATTAGCCAGGCATGGTACGGGGCACCTGTAATCCCAGCTACTCCTGAGGCTGAGGCAGGAGAATCACTTGAACCCAGGAGGTGGAGGTTGCAGTGAGCCAAGATTGCACCGCTGCACTCCAGTATGGGCGACAGAGTGAGACCCCGTCTTAAATAAATAAATAAATTAATTAATTAATTAATTAATTAATAGACTTTCTAGTTACTTGGGCTCAGGAATCTAGATTTTAACAAGCATTCCCTGATGGTTCCCTGCTCATCACTGAAGTTTGAGAATCACTGCTCTAGAGCTTTATGGATTATACCAGTTCTGCCTTTGGCCTAGAAGCAGGTTTTCTTATTCTCTGCTCAGTGATACTCACCATACTCACCATATGTTGCCTACCAATTTCTTACCTGTCTACAAAATCAGGATTGTAAAGAAAGATATTTGTGCTGGGTTGATCATTTTAATTGAAGGAAATAAGTCATTAGAAATACATATTTTAGATCCTGGGTCTGTCAGTACATATGATATGCAAAATAAGTAAATTTCACTTATTTCCAGTCTTTTGTAAAATATTTATTTGCTCTAAAAATGTATCTGCAGTTATTTAAGTGTTTAATACGTCAGACTGTGATTTTCAATTATAGCTACTTGAAAATACTGCTAACTCAGAATAATTGAGGTCGGATCCAGTGTAAATTCTGGGGAAGCATGACTTACAGAATTAAATTAAAAATATATGCAGTTTAACTTCAGATGTACATAGTGATATGAACTGTCTCCAAGAAGAGTAATCTGTATATCTGAATAAAGCTTATTTGTAATGCACATATTAAGTAGTGTTATGTAAATTAATGCTTTTAAGATAATTTAAAAACTGCTTGAAAATAATATGCAAAATTTGACCGAACATTTCCTTGCAAATCTTGTTATGGTCTTAATTTATTTTTGCTGGTTTACTTCACAGATAAATTTAGAATTGAACTTTAGACTAGTAGGGACATGCCATTATTTCATTTCCAATTATTGGATCTGGATTAATGAGTGAGTATACCCATGGGGCTGAACTATTTAGTATTAAGCAGAAACATCTTTATACCATGACACTGAGAACCAGGTTATAAGTCTAGTATTCCTGTGACTTTATTAAACACAGAAGAAAAAAATTCCTAGACAAGGATTATGCCATATATTTTAGTCAACTTTCTCATCAGATGCGTTGTTGGGAGTCATGGGAGACCAGGTAAAATAATGTAGATGACTCAGTGAAGGATACTTGTTGCTAAGAGGAAATAAATCAATATAAGATGATTAGTGGGTAGGTCAGAAATACCTTTCCTGTGTGGGAAAAATATATGCTATTGTTACTATTATTCATTTGTATAATAAAAGTACCTATTAATATTTATCTGTGTCTTTCTTTCTTAAAAGCACATTAAAATTAGTTCAGTAAATATTATGTAAAATCTGTTATTCCTAAAGTCCTTATTTTGGGAAACTACATGAAAACACCTTATAAAAATTTTTCATGTCTCCTGTGGTCATCCAAATTTATGTAAAAATAGTTTCAGTAGTTACTCTACAAAGACTAAAATTTAGTTGGTGATTTTCCTGCTGCCTCTTATTCCTCAGTAAAAAATCATTTATGTTTTACTATAAGATGATACTGCTATTTATGGTATATTATTTGGTGACTGTTGAATTCAATTTCTTGGTTCCCCTTGACTTTGTCCTCATGTATTCCTCAGTGGCACACACATGCACACATGCACACAAATACATCATTATGTCTCTGTAATAAGAGGTGTATTATATTTTCCTGTTTGACAAAATGGAGTATAATGGTTATAATAGCAGCTTATTTTTGATAAGCATACTAACTGGTACATAGTAAATACATACTGTGCATGCATTATGTCATTTGTATCCACACAGTCACCTTCAAATTCAGTACAGTTTTTATTCCCATTTTACAGATGAGAAAGCATATTTTGGTGAACTCAACCAAGGTTACACAACTAGTAAATTTTAAATGACATTTAATTTTGGTACTTATTAACCACTATGCTTTACTAAATTTGAACATTACTTTAAAATATAACTTCTAAAGTGTTCATATTAGAAACTTGTAAATATACATAGATTTGTCTCCTCTCTTATGAAGAACACATGAAAGAAAGAAAGATACTAATTTGGTTGCTTATCATATGCCAGACATAGATATAGATGCTTGTATGTATGGCATTTAATCCTTATCTGTGAGATAGGTCTTTTTATGCTTTTCTGTAGATTTAAATTAAAGGTTCAGTTTAGTAACTTACTCGAGGTTATACAGAATGTGGCAGAACTAATATCTGACCCCGTAGTGCTTATGACTGGTAAATAAAAAACAACTTGGATTAAGTCACTTTCTCAAGTGTACTGGAGACTAATTGCTCCAAGATAAAAGGCAGATAGACTGTTACCTACTAGTAAATGTAAAGAGGAAATGTCATTTCTCTTTTTTCTTCATTGTCTTTATGCTGTTAAGTATATTAGAATTTGTTGTATATACCAACCTAGAAATTTTGAAAACTTCCCCTCTTAATCCTAGAATGGATAATAAAATTGTTTCCTAATTTATGTACACAATCATGGTTCACACAAGTCAAACAGTTTACCAAGGGTTTGTTGTTAGTATTGTCTTAATGAAGGGCCTTTTTTTTTTTTTTTTTTTTTTTTGAGACAGAGTCTCTCTGTGTCACCAGGCTGGAGCGCAGTGGTACAATCGTGGCTCACTGCAACCTCTGCCTCTCAGGTTCAAGCGATTCTCCTGCCTCAGCCTCTCCAATAGCTGGGACTACAGGCATGTGCCACCATACCCAACTAATTTTTGTATTTTCAGTAGAGTCAGGGTTTCACCATGTTGGCCGGGATGGTCTGGATCTCCTGACCTTGTGATCCGCCCACCTCAGCCTCCCAAAGTGCTGGGATTACAGGCGTGAGCCATTGCACCCAACCTTAATGAAGGCTTTTTATATACTAGTGATGTTATGAAAGAAATAAAATACAAGATTTTCAAAGATTTTGTGATTGGTTGAGAAATCTACTTAAACACGTTAAAATAATTCAACATATGATTAAGTTGTAGACTGAGTGGTTAGCAGTCCTGAGGTCCTTCAAACTCAGTATTTATATAATTACTCATTAACATCTCCCACAAATCTCTTTTGCCTATATTTACTTTCTTGGTTGGTGCCGTCCCTGTCTACCCCAATTCCCCAAGTTAGAAATATCATAGTCCTCTTCCACCCCTTCTTTACCTCCATAGTCAGCCTATCACCAAATCATATAGAATTATTTTCCTTCCTAATTCCTAAGTCCACTCAGTTCTATCTTTGTGTTATGCATATTGCTGCTACTTTAGTTCATTCCTTGACTAGAGAATGGCAATAAGTAGTCTCCTTAGCTAATTAATCTGCCTCTGACTTTTCTGTCCTCTGAGCCATATTCTGTCTTTTGCTGAGTTGTTACCAGACATAAACCTGGTTATGTCACTACCCTGATTAAAAACCCTGTGGGTCATTCCTTTTTCTTGGTTTATATAAAATCCTATTTTCAGTCTGATGTATAAGCCCTTCATCTTTATATCTTATGTCAACTTAAACCTCCAGCCTCATCTCCCATTACTTTTCCCCTTATGATGTCTTTCACTGAAGCTAACCAGTCCACTTCCTCTTCAAGATTATGCTGTGCTCCTTCAGGTCTCCCTGGCTTTGTTCACATGCTGTCTTTTGTACAGTGCCTCTTGCCTTATCCACCCTTTCCCCCAACATAGTTTTACTGCAAATCCCAAATCAGGTGTCACTTCTTATCAAATCATCGTGGCCATCCTCAGACAATTTTCCCCTTCTTAGTTAATGATGCACTTATTTAACTTTTATGATCATATAAGATGGTTGTCTTTTTACTTTTAGTGTTAATCACCAAGATTATGAAGTTCTTGCTTTGTTTTCTTTTGCACCTTCAAATCTAGCTCAAGCCATAACTAAGACCATGACCTTTACTAAGGGTCATACAAACGTGAATTGAAGTAAGGGCTCTGCAACGAAAAGAAATGGAGTACGTTTTGTGTGGAGACAGAAGAAGTTTTAAAAAGGATCATGGGCAATGGCAATTCTAGATGCTTTTTACATCCTGCTTGGCCAGAATTAAGCAGATAAAACCTGAATCTACCAGAAGGCCAAATTGGGAGATGTAGAAATTGTTAACTAATATTTTTACCATGTGCCTTGATAAATGTTTGTGTTTGTACAACACAGGCACTAGGGGTACAGAGATGAATAAGAAAGGAACTCTGCCTTTGAAGAAATTTAGAGTGACTGGGGAGACAGACATGTAAATAAATGTATAAGGTCATCTAGAGTGTGCATTTAATGAAGTAATTGTAATGAACAGCAAGCAACTACTTACGATGAGAATACCTCCTTTGGCAGAATGGCCCTAAGTTCAAAGTGATACTTTAGCTAAATTTTAAGTTATGAGTTAGAATTCTACAATTGCATAAGATGGTAAGGGCTTCCTAGACTAAGGGAACAGCATGTACAAAGAGACACGAGTTACAAAAGCAGCAAAACTAGAGAAACCATTGTTTGTGAGATCTCATACGTAGGGTTGTTTATTTTAGAAAGCCTCGCAAAGAAGCCTCTAGTAAGATACTAGAGATAATTCCCAACTCAAATATGCTGTCTTGAAACAATCCTCTTACATCAATTTATTCATTGTTCTTTGAAGTCTGATGTGGATAGGTGTATAAACTTTGGTGATGATTAATTTAAGTTCAGATCCTGAAATATTCAGTCTCTAAAACATCATTTTACCTGTTCCAAAAAAGGTTATTAACTACCTCCTCATGGTTTTTTGGAAGATTCAGAGGGATAATGCATACAAAGTTGTTGACAAAATGCCTGGTCCGTCTCAGTAGGACTCGAGAAATGTTAACATGTATTAAGCCTCCTGATAGGCCTTTTTTGGTTTCCCACTCATTTATTTAAGAAATGATTTTTAAAATGCTTACTACTTATTAGGTACTAGAATTACAAAGATGAGTAAAACACAACATCTGCCCTCGAAGAATTTATAGTTTAGTGAGGATATGCACATACCTATGTTGAAAATCAAGAAGAATAATACAGCCTGGCAAATGCTTTAGTTGAGAGTTTTGTGAGAAAATAAGAACTGAGAAAAGAAGCTACCAAATCTATTTTGGTACATTAGGAAAGTGTTCTTCAGGGAGGACTGACATGAAGAATGAAGAGCAGTTTGCTGGTTTGGAGTTGGAGAGTAGAGAAGAGTAAGGCTTTCCAGGAATCAGCAAGAACATATTCAAAAGGAGGGTCAAGGTAACATGATTTGTTCAGTAAAAGACAGATGATAAAAAAAAAAAAAAAAACCCACTAAAAGAGAAAAGAGACTGAAACTGAAGGTACTCAGGGGGAACTCTGTGATTGAAAAGTCCCCCAGATGTCCTGAAGTTACTACTTTGCTCCCTTGAGAAAAGAGAAGTGAATAAATTTCCTAGGGTGGATATGAGATAGGCCTCTCTGTGAAAAATTGCCCTGTCTCATCCTGGGATGTTGGAATAGTCTAGTCCACTCTTCTGACATGAATTCCTGTGTAGTCCCAGAAAGCATTGCCATGCTCAAAGGGTGAGGCAGGAAGAGCAAAGAAATAGGATTTCATTAGTGATGTTGGTGTCTGAGAAGTGGTGCCAGCAAGAGTAGTATTGACCACATCGTGGGAAATGGTTAAAAAAAAGAAGCATTTTCCTGTGGTTGCTGGGAGTTTCTGGTAACATATGTGATGGATTGACTGGACTGTGGCCTGACTAGACAGTGGCATTAACCTGTGTATTCACTGGTTCTCAGCTGCCCAGTGGTTGTACCCAGAAATTGGACAGCACCTTAGCTCTTTAAAAGCTAGAAATCTTGTGGCAAGTGGATTTCGTGTATCATCCATCTCTCACTTTGCTTTGACCCAAGGGAGGAATTTGGATAGCACTAGAAATTTATGGAAATCTGTGAGTGGGAGCTAGCCATAGAATAATTGTTATGTTGTGGTTTTGCACTCCAGCTGTATTTCCAGCTAGTTAGGACTATGGCAATATCTTTTGAACAAGAAAGCAAAGAGGAAAAATAACTGAAATTTGTTGAGTAATTACTGTATACCTAGTACTGTAGTACTTGCTTTCTGTGGGGGAGAGGGGTGGATTTCATTTTTTATTGAGGTAAAGTCCACATAGCATGAAATTCACAATTTAAATCATTTCAGAGCATGCAATTCCTTGGTTTTCAGCATATTCACATTTTTGTGGAGCCATCACCAAATCTAATTCCAGAATATTTCTATCTCCCTGAAAAGAAACCCTATACCTGTTAGCAGTAACTTCCAAGTACCTCCCTCCTTCCCATATCATCTGGCAACTCTTAGTCTACTTTCTAACTATATAGATTTGCTTATTCTGGACATTTAATATAAATGGAGTTATATAATATGTGGTCTTTTGTGTCTGGCTTCTTTCACTTAGAATAAGGTTTCATTCATATGCTAGTGTGCATCAGTATTTCAGTCTCCTTTATGGCTAAGTAATTTTTCATATGAGGATGTACCACATTTTGTTTATCCGTTCATCAGTATTTGATGATGGACATCTGGGTTGCTTTCACTTTTTGGTTATGCATAATGCTGCTGTAAACATTTGTGTATAAGTTTTTGTGTTAACATATATTTTAACACATTCCTAGGAATGCAATTGCTGGGTCTCATGGTGACTCTATATTTAAAATCCAAGGAACTACCAAACTGCTTTTTAAAGTAGCTGCACCATTTTCATTAGCATGCAAGGGTTCCAGTTTCTCAACATCCTTACCAACACTTGTTGTGTCTTTTTTGTTATAGCCATCAAGTGAGGTTGAAATTTTATCTCATTTGGTTTTGATTTGCTTTTACTGATGGCTAATGATGTTCCAAATATTTTCGTATGCTTATTAGCCATTTGCATACCTTCTTTAGAGAAATGTTTATTCAAATCCTTTTCCATTTTAGAGAAATGTTTATTCAAATCCTTTTCCACTTTTTGGTGTTTGCCTTTTCATTATCTTTTTATTATTGAATTGTAAGAGTTCTTTATACGTTTTGGATACTAGACCCTTATCATATATGATTGCAATATTTTCTCCCATTCTGTGTGCTGTCTTTTCACTCTGTTTATAATATCATTTGATTCACAAAAATTTTGTCTCATTTATTTTTTTCTCTTGTTACTTTAACTTTTGGTGTTAATTTAATAAATTATTGCCTAATCCAAGGTTATGAAAATTTACATTATATCTTGAAGAGACTATTTCCCCCATTGAATTGCCTTAGCACTCCTGTTAAAAATCTATTAATCAAAGACATATGGGTATATTTCAGGCTTTCAGTAATATCCTGTTGGTCTGTACGTCTCTCCTTATATCAATACTACACTGTTTTGATTACTGTAGCTTTGTGTAGTAAGTTTTGAAATCAAGGAGTGTGTTTCCTAACTATAGTTTTTTTTTGTTTCTTGCTTTTTCTAAGGTTGTTTTAGCTATTCGGGGTTCCTTATATTTTCATATGAATATTAAGATTAGCTTGTCCTTTTCTGAAAATGAAAAATAAGACTGTTGAAATTTTAATAAGAGATTGTATTGAGTCTGTGGATCAGTTTGGGAATTATTGCCATCTTAACAGTAGTAACTCTTCCAATCCATGAACACAGTATGTCTTTTCATTTCTGTACATTTCCTTTAATTTTTTAAACAGGGTTTTGTAGTTTTCAGTGGACACGTCTCACACTTCTTGACTAAATGTATTAAGTATTTTATTCCATTTAATGCTATTGTAAACAAAATTGTTTTCTTAATTTTATTTTTGGTTTGTTCATTGCTAGTTTTTAGAAATATAACTGCTCTTTTTGCATATTCATTTTGTATTCTGTACCTTTGCAGAACTTATTAGGTCTACAATATTTTAGTGGATTCTTCCGGGTTTTTTTATGCATAAGATTATGTCATCTGCAAATAGAAATAGTTTTACTTCTAATCTGGATGCCTTTTCATTTCTGTTTTTCTTTTTTTTTTTCACCCAGTTTTCCTGGCTGGAATGCTTAGTAACACATTGAATAGAAGAGGTGTGAACAGACATCCTTTTTTTGTTCCTGATTACTTAGGGGAAAGCTTTTACTGTCTTACCATTATGTTAGTTTTGAGGTTTTCACAGATGTTCTGTCAGGCTGAGGAAATTTCCTTCTATTCTGTTTGTTGAGTGTGCGAGTGTGTGTGTGTGTGTGTGTGTGTGTTATGAAAGGATGTTATATTTTGTCATATGCTTCTTCTACATTTGTTGAGATGATCATATGGTTTAATATGATCATTTAATTATGATATAATAAGTCTTCTAGATTAAATTTTATAGTGTTTTGTTGAGTATTCTTGAATTTATAAGAGCTATTGATCTATATAGTTTTCTTGGGATTTCTTTGGCTTTTGTGTCAAGATATGCTGGTCTTATACTATGAGTTAAGGAGTATTCTTTCCTCTTCTGTTTTTTTAAAGAGCTTGATAAGGATTGACATTAATTTTCCTTGGATGGTAGAATTCGCCAGTGAAGCCATCTAGTCCTGAGCTTTTTATTTCTGTAAGGTCAGTAGTGACATTCTTGTTATCATTCCTAATTTTAGCCTTCTGTCTTTTTTTTTCTTGGGTAGTCTAGCTAAAGGTTTGTAAATTTTGTTGATTATTTTAATGAACAAACTTTTGCTTTTGTGGGTTTAGTTTTCTCTTTTGTTCTAGCCTCAGTTTTGTTATCTCTGTTGTAATCTTTATTTTCTTCCTTCTTTGGGTTTAGTTTGCACCTTCTTTTTCTTATGGTATAAGACTGTTATTGAGATTTTTATTTTTTATTTTTTTTTATTTTTATTTTTTGAGACAGAATCTCACTCTTGTTGCCCAGGCTGGAGTGCAATGGCGCGATCTCGGCTCACCGCAACCTCTGCCTCCCAGATTCAAGTGATTACCCTGCCTTAGCCTTCCGAGTAGCTGGGATTACAGGCATGTGCCACCATACCCGGCTAATTTTGTATTTTCAGTAGAGACGGGGTTTCTCCATGTTGGTCAGGCTGGTCTCGAACTCTCGACCTCAGGTGATCCACCTGCCTTGGCCTCCCAAAGTGCTTGTGTTACAGGCTTGAGCCACCATGCACAGCCCAGATCTTTTTTATTGTAGGCATTTACAGCTATAAATTTCCCTCTTAGCACCGCTTTTTCTGCATACTGTAAGTTTTCATATGTTATATTTTCATCTTAATTTATCTCAAAGTATATCTAACTTTCCTTCTGATTTGTTCTTTGACCTATTGATTATTTAGGAGTATGTTGTTGAATTTCCACATATTCATGAATTTTCCAAGTTTTCTTCTATTAAATTCTCATTTCATTCCATGTAGTCTGATAAACCCACTTGTTTGGTTTCAAACTTTAAAAGAATATATTGGTGTTTGTTTTCTATATCATAAACATGTGACTTATCCTGGAAAATGCTGTGTATTTACTCTAGAAGAATGCATATTCTGTCACAAGTCCAGGAGGCAGAGGTTGCAGTGAGCCAGTATCGCACTACTGCACTCCAACTTGGGTGACAGATCAAGAGTTCATCTCAAAAAAAAAAAAAAAAAAGTGTATTCTGCTATTTGGGGCGGGGTCTCCTATAGATGTCTATTAGTTTATAGGGTTGTTCAAGCCTTCTATTTCCTTGCTCATCTTCTATTAGATTTGTATGTTCATTATCGAAAGGGGAGTGTTGAAGATGCCAGCTGTTATTGTTGAACTCCTGCAATTCTGTGAGTTTTTCCTTTATGTATTTTGGGGCTCTATTGTTAGGTGCACATATGTTGATAAATGTTATATCTTCTTATTGAATTGACCCGTTTTTCATTATATGATGCACTTTTCTTTCATAACAATTGTGTCTCAGTACCACTGTTTTTATAAAATACTTTAGCATTACATTAAAAATTTTATTGCCTAATATTTAATACAAAATAAAATACACAACATGGTAAATTTTGAAGTTTAATAATAAAATAAATATCTATGAACCTGTAATACTGTAATAGTGAGACTATAAACATTTTATTATCCTGTGTTGCTGTCTTATCCTATCTGCTTGACTCCTCCCAGAGGTAACTACTAATGTGAATTTTGTGTTTAATCATCTCTTGCTTTTTAAAAAAATAGTTATATTGTCTATTTATCTTTAACAGTATATTTAGTTTGGCCTGTTTATAAAATTTATATAAAGGGACTTACACTGTATGCATTCTCTGGCTTATTTCACCCAGTATTATTATTTGAGATTCACACATATATTGGTATGTGTAGCTATAGTTTGCTCATGTTCAATGATTTGAAGCATTTTATTTAAATGCATTATAATCTATTTATCCATCCTACTAGTGATGGGCATTTGAGTTATTTCAAATTTATTTATTTATTTGCTGTTAGGAATACTGATCCAATGAAGTTTTTTTCTTTTCGCTTTCTTTTTTTTTGTATCTTTTTATCTTTCTTTTCTTTTCTTTCTTTTTTTTTTTTTCTATAACACGGTTTTGCTTTGTCATCCCGGCCAGAATGCAGTGGCACAATCACAGCTCACTGTAGCCTCGACCTCCTGGGCTCAAGTGATTTTCCCACCTCAGCCTGCTGAGTAGCTGGGACTACAGGTGGGCACCACTACACCTGGCTTATTTTTAGTTTTTGTAGAGACAAGGCCTCCCTGTGTTGCCCAGGCTGGTCTCAAACTCCTAAGCTCAAGGCAATCCTCCTGCCTTGGCCTCCCAAAGTGCTGGAATTACAGACATGAGCCACTGTGCCCAGCGTAATCCAGTGAACTTCTTTGATTATGTATAAATTCTCTTGGTGCATATGTTCAAGAATTACTCTGAGGCTGCACTATCTGCAACAGTAGCCACTAGCCATACATCACTACTTATATTTAAATTTTATTTGATTTAAATGAAATTTTAAAAGTTAGTTATTCATCTCTTTTATTTGTGCTTAATAGCCCACATATGACAGTGGACATAGCGGACAACGTAGATATAGAACATTTCTTTTATCACAGTAAGCTCTTTGGATAACACTGCTCTAGCACAATACTTTCTAAAATGTGTCCCATAGATCACAGTGGTGATCTGTAAGCTGTCACTGGTCTGCGACAAAATAGGTACAAATATTGAGACTTTTTAGAAAATTTTACAGCAACTTCATGTTGCTGCAACATGCAAGCACATGATCACTTTTGCAGTCATTTTAGAAATGTAGTATTCTAGAATTTAGTAATTCATTTTCACTATATTTTTACACAAGTATTAATTAGCAAAAGATTAGAAAGAAAGAAAAACAAGAGTTTGCTCACAATGGATACTTTGAGAAACACTACCCTTGGGTATGTTTAGGTGGAACTGGAAGATCACAGTGTGTGCTTATGTAAAACTTTACAGGATAAATTCACTATGTTTTCCAAAATTATTGTGTCAATATTATTATTCCCACCATTAGAGTATGAGAGTTTCCATTGTTTTGCTGTTTCTCCGTCCTTGGCTTTTATGTCCCTCATTTTAGATTTAAATTTTGCCATGTGATGGATGTGAAATGGCATCTTATAATTTTAGTTTACATTTCCCCAATTGCTAGTGAGATAAATATATTTTTATATGTATATGATGCATTCATGATTCTACTTTAGATGATTAGGGATTCTTTTTATGTTCTGATACTGATCTGCTTCGTAAGTGTGTTGCAAATGTCTTCTCCAAATTTGTGATTTGTGGTGTCTTTGATAAATAGAAATAGTTAATTTCAACTTAGTAGAAATTATCTTATTTTGTGTGTGTGTGTGTGTGTGTGTGTGTGTGTTGTGTTTAAGAAAGTCTCCTAGAATTCTTGTCTAAGTTTTAAAGCTTTATCTTTCACATTTAGGTCTTTATACCCATCTGCACCTTGATTAAATTTCCCTCCCGTGTTTGGGATAAGGATCTAATTAGTTTTGCCTTCTTTGATTGACGATCCCTTCATTGCTTATTGAATAGGTTTTTATTTTTATTTTTGAGACAGAGTCTCTCTTTGTCGCCCAGGCTGGAGTGCAGGAGTGCAGTGGTGCGATCACGGCTCCCTGCAACCTCCGCCTCCCGGGTTCAGGCGATTCTCCTGCCTCAGCCTCCGGAGTAGCTGGGACTACAGGCGCCCGCCACCACACCCCGCTAACTTTTTGTATTTTTAGTAGAGATGGGGTTTCACCGTGTTATCCAGGATGGTCCTGATCTCCTGACCTCGTGATCCGCCTGCCTCGGCCTCCCAAAGTGCTGGCATTACAGTCGTGAGCCACTGCTCCTGCCTGGCCATTTATTGAATAGGTTTTTCTTTACCATTGATTTTCAGTGTCTCCTTGGTCTTATAGTTTATTTCCATAAGTGTGTGGGTCAGCTTCTGAACTGACTATTGTGTTGCATTGGTGAGGTAGTTCTAAAACTTTCCTTAATCGCTATAAGTTTAGGTAGGTCTTGGTAATTGATCATGTAAGACATGTCACATGTTAGGAATTTGATAATCAGTTTGGCATGTTCTGTAAGAAATCTTGTGGGGATTTGGATTGGAATTGATCTAATTATTATAATTTAATTTTATGTCCAAGACCATGGAATACCTCTCCTTATATTTTACTCTACTTTAATGTCTCTTGAAGTTTTGAAATCTTCCTTGTAACTTTCTTATGTGTAGTCTTGGTACTTTAAAACTCATTTTCTACCGCTTGCTTATAAACAAATGCAGTTGTCTTTTGTACATTTGTCTTTTATGTATTTGTTTAGAAAGCTTACTGAACATTCTTTTTAAATCTGATAACTTATTTGTGGATTCTTGGGTATTTTTAAAAGAGATGATCATTCTCAGCAAATAATAATGCTTTTGTTTGTTCTTTTCCAAACCTTATGCCTTTTATTTCTTCTTTGGCTTTTTGTGGGCTAGAATCTACAGTGCTGATAATGAGCATTTTCTTGTAATGTTGCCAATCATAAAAAGAATACATTCCAGGTGTTGCCTTTAATTATTACTCTTTTTTTCTTGTGGATGCCTTTTATTATATTTAGAAAGTTCTAATTTTTGTATAAAAGTTTATATCATATACAAATATTGAGTTATATTAAATGTGTTTATTGAGATGATGACTGTATAGTTTTTTCTCTTTTAATTTGTTAATGTAGTGAATTATATTTATATGATTTCCTAAATTTAACCCAAACAGACTTTGTCATGTTATATTTTTTAGACTTTCTGGATTAGTTTAAAAATGTTTAGTTTTGGCATTTTGCATTTCTGTTCAGGAAGTGAGATTGGCCTGTAATTGCCCTTTTTAAAAAATGAGTTGAGTTTATACCTTTTTTCTGTTCTCTGGAAGTTTCGTGTAAGATTAGAATTGTGTTTCTTGAATGCACAGTGAAATTCATCTATAACCTATCAAGGTTGCTTTTTGTGTGTGTGAGAGCATTTTTAACTTTTGATGTAATTTTTTTTTTAGTTGTCAAAGGATTATTTAGAGTCTCAGTTTATTCTTTAGATAATACATTGTATTTTTCTGTGAATTCATCTAAGTCATCTGTGTTTTCACATTCATTGGTATAAAGTTCTTAATATACTCTTATATGTTTAATGTATGCATTATTTGTTGTTTCATTTTAAATATTTAAGATTTTTTATTAATGTTTCTCTTGTTCTTGAATAACCCTATGATAAGATTAGCAATTTTATTAATCTTTTTGAAAAGGAACCAGTTTTTTTATTACTGACATTTTCTATTGTATGCTATTTACTATTTCATTTATTTTTGTAACTGTCTTTTCTGCCTTCCACATTTTAATTTTGCTTTATTCATTATATATTCTGCTGACTTTTAACTTTTAAATTTATATACTTTCTCATTAATTTTCAGCCTTTTGTCTTTTTAAACTTTTAAGTACTTATGGCCATTAATTATCCTTTTAGTACTGCTTTAGCTGTATTTCACAGGCTTTGTTATATAAGGTTTTTATTTTTTTTATAAGTGTCTTCTAATTTCTATTGTGATTTTTTTTCAGTGACTCCTGAGTTCTTTAGAAGTGTTTTTGCCCCAAGCCTGTGAGGATATCTTTTTTTATTACTGATTTCTATGTACATTTAATGGCATTGTAGTCATGGAATGTGGACTGTATGAAGACCTTGTTACTTAATTAGTAGAACGATTATAATTCTTAGAAACCCATACTGCAATACTAGGATTAATTTTTTCCAATTTTAAATTCAGTGTGCTGGAAAACCCCACAACAATATGCTTTAGGGTTTGTAATTTAACCAAATGACTGTGCAGTACTCTCATTACTTGGGTTTCTTCCCTTGAACCTGAGATCTTAAAGTTTAGCAGCTGCATGCAGAGAATGTCCACAAAATTCTTTTCTTAGTTAAAAACAATAAAGTTAGATTCTAAAAACTTACTGAGTTGTTGCTGTTTTATTGCTGCTTTATAATTTGTTTGCTTTTGCTTTCTGGGACATGCAATAAGCACTAGTGTAAATCTGGTTCAAGTTTATTGATTTTTAAAGAACAGATATTAAAATCTCCAATGTGATTCATAATTTATTCCAAAAGACATTATATCAAGAATGATGTTTTTTACCCTGTACATTTGAATACTTTAAACTTCACAATGAATACTGTTTTTATAGTGTGTTTTTCAAAATTTCTTACCTCCCTACCCTTTACCTCATTTTGGGTCTGCATTGTTTTCTTTGTATTTCCCCTTGCCCTTACTTTCTTCTTATAATACGTATTACATTTATGTAGCATTTAAACTTTCGATGAATACTTTCCCTTGGCACTATTCCTTGGATACTCACAGAAACCCTACAAATTAGGTAATGTCCATCTTTTCCAGATAATAAATCCAGTACTGAAATGTTAAATTGAATTGTTCAATATTCCTTAGCTAGTAAATGGGAAGAGCTGGAATTCAAATCTATCTCATCGCTTTATACTTAAATTTTTCTTCTGTTGATCTTTTTTCAGTATTTGCGATCTTATTAAGAAGGAAGTTTAGACCATGGGTTGCTTAACATGCCCTAATGGGTGAATTTTTTTTTTTTGACTTTCCAGATTGCTTTTATTTATTTGCATTGCAAATGCTTTTTTAAAAAAAGAGGTTTTCTGAGGCTCTTAGTTGTTTACTACTTAATATTCTCCACTGTCATTTCTCTTTAATGACTTCATTAAAAATAATTGAGCAAAGTGTTATAAAGTTTGATTCTATCTCCTATTTTTCCATTATTGCTAACTACTATGTAGGATGGAAAAAGTGCTTGAAGTTTCCTCAAATAGATTTTATTATTTAATTCTGTCGGACTTTAAAAGATTTGCTTTAAAAATGTCTGTTAAGCAAAAAGTATGCTTGAATTACTAATTTAAACACTTCCTGCCAGAATGCATTTTTTTTGTGTATTAAACATGGCATTCCAGAAGAACATAGTGGCCTTGTATGAGCTTGATCAGAACTTCTTTTGGACATCTGAGTTTGGAAATTGTCATTGGAACACAATGAAAGTGTTTTATGAAGTGTATTTGATGGATAAGTGAGTACATCAATGAAAAGCTTGCATATAGTTTTTTTTACAATATCTACTTAATTGCACTTGTACCTTTGTGATGTTGCTGATATTTTAGAGGCAACAACAGAACAAAGACTTCTAGATGAAGAACGCTGACAAGTACTTTGTACAAATTGTTTATTGTGATATTATTTGCTTTTATAAAAGTCATGTATCTATTTCTGTAGTTTGCATATAGTCTAACATCATTTATAAATACATATTTAACTGAAGTGTTGGCAATGGCTTTTTTAATATGAAAATATTTTTGAATGTGTGAAAGCTGGTTCTGCCAATTAAAAAAAAGTTTTCTACTTAGTTTCTACATATACAAGAAATGTACACACTTAGTAATTTAGTACTGGTAGCCTGTAAAGAACTTTCCTGTCCTACTGCTATTACCTCTACTGTTAAGTTTATATACAGTAAAACAATTTTACCTCAATGCATTAGTTTACTGGAAATTTACTGTTAAGTTAGCCATGTAAATATAGTAGCATAATTAAAATGTTATTTAATAAACTGAATGTAAATACATTTAAAAATTATTTTTCAATTAAGAAATGTCAAAGGAAGTGGGGCATGGTGGCTTACGCCTGTAATCCCAGCACTTTGGGAGGCCGAGGCGGGCGGATCACGAGGTCAGCAGATCGAGACCATCCTGGCTAACACGGTGAAACCCCATCTCTAGTAAAAATACAAAAAAAAAAAAAAAATTAGCCGGGCGTGGTGGCGGGCACCTGTAGTCCCAGCTACTCCGGAGGCTGAGGCAGGAGAATGGTGTGAACCCGAGAGGCGGAGCTTGCAGGGAGCCGAGATCGCACCACTGCGCTCCAGCCTGGGCGACAGAGCGAGACTCCGTCTAAACAAAAAAAAGGAAGAAAGAAAAAAGAAATGTCAAAGGAAATTCTTCTAGTTCCTTTAAGGATTTCTCTAGCACAGGATCGGGGAGGATCTTGGTTATTGGTGACTTGTGAGAGTCTTTTGGGTGTTTGGAAGCTTCAAATGCGTGGAGTCATGCCTTAAAAATGTCTCACTGGAGGCAGGCATGGTGGCTTACGCCTGTAATCCCAGCATTTTAGGAGGCGAAGCAGGTGGATGGCTTGAGTGTACTTTGTGAGCACCGTGGGCAACATGGGAAACCCTGTTTCTACAAAAAGTGCAAAAAAAAAAAAAAAAAAAGCCAAGCATGGTGGTGGTGCAGGCCTATAGTCCCAGATATTTGGGAGGCCTGTGAGGTCAAGGCTGCAATGAGCTTTAAACACACCCATTGCACTCCAGCCTGGGTGACAGAGTGAGACCCTGTCTCAAAGAAAAAAAAAGAAAAGTCTCACTGGAGAGGGATACTTTATGTATCTTTTAATTATATGTTTTGTAAGAAAAACCAGATTTTATCATTCATTCTTGTGACACTTGATAAATTTTCACCATATGTTTCCTTACCACAGTAGTGAAGGTTAATTGTACTTGTCTGATTTCATGGTTGTATACATTGTAAACTGATTATTTCAGGACCTAACTGAGACATGAACTGCTCTCACATATTCCAAAATATAGTGACATATTTAAACTTAAAAGATATTTACTTTTTTAAGTATTCTTAAAAATACCCAAAATTTTGTTATAGAATTAAACAGGACTTCACAAGCGAAATGGAAAAAGCAATTACTTTCAAGTTTCCTTTTTTTTTTTTATAGTGACTCATGGGGTATGATTATTTTGTTCTGTAAATATATTTTTGCCATTTCTCCCTAAAGGCCTTACTTTAGTCAAATCATATGTATGATTTTTGCCACTCTTCACAGAGATATTTCTACTGTTTATCACAACAGAATTAGAGATAATGCTGCTGTTTATCTCATCGCCTGACCATTTCACTGTCTGTTCATTAGCTTACCAAAGAGGCTTTATAAGTTTCCAGTAAGATTGTTAAAAAGTTAGATAGGACTAATTCTGGTGCTGATGCTATTTATCCCTTATTTTATTCTTCATATTCTTTCTCATACATTTTCTTCTCCATTGTAAAAAGTTTTCCCAATCCCAGAGTGAGTCATTTTTTGAAATAGATTTTGCGGTTTCATTCTGTCAAGGTATTTAAAAATCAAATACAAATAATTATTACTGACTTTTTATTTTTCTGAGTTTATAATCAAAGAGGATTTTATTTTGATCATTACTCCTTTACAAAATGTTCTTCCCCCTTTTTCATAACCCTGCTTTCCTGTTCATGATGTTAAGTCTCAATGATAGATAAGATTATTGTAATTATAAGTAATTGGTAATAGCATTCAAATGATCAGTCGCTCAGTGGCCATTTCTGTTTTTCTTTTAGTGTTTCTCTTTTTAAGTCCACTTCATGCTCACTTTAGCAAATCTAGGAAATATTTAAAATTAGAAGAGTTTGGCATGTTTCTTTGTCTTTTCTCTACCCTTCTCCCAACCCTTCCCCCCTACGTAATTGACATATTGTGCATCTAGTTTTTCTTACTCATTTAAAAGGGGAAATCTACCATATCATAAATATATTTTCATGTTATTAAAAGTTGTCAAATGTAATATTTCTTTATATGTATACATCATAATTTACTTAGCCATTCCCTTAATGTTGAGCCTTATGTTGTTTACAGTATTTCATTATTATACTACAGCAGTGAGTGTGTGTGTGTGTCTGTATGTCTGTGTGTGTAATACTTTGTCAGCATCTCTATTTCCATAGACTAGAATTCTTGAAAATGAAATTCTTGCATCAGTCTATGAAAACTTTTACAGCTATTGATTCATATCATAAACAAAATTTTTAAGAAAAGTGAAGTTGATTTATCTATCCCAGCTGGCAGTATATCAGAATGTCTAGACTGTATCATTGAACGCTTTAGATTTTCTCCTCTTTAAAATCTTTAATTTTAATTTTTTCAGGTCCTCAGGATTTTAAATATTTCCCATGGGTTTTTTTTTTTTTGCATTTGTATTTCCTTTTGTTTGAGTAAAATATATATTCGTGTACTTTGTTTTTTTTACATCTATAGAGGGCTTAATTTTTTATTCATAAATATGTAAGGATGTATTATATAGTATGCATAGAGAACATTGCATTGTCATGATGTCTGAAAATGTTTTCCAATTTTGTTTACATATTAGATTGAAAGCAGAATTATTATAGAATTGTTCAACTAATTCTCTTTCTATTGCCATCTTAACCTTAAGATGAATAGATGTAACAATATGTGTATACATACATGTATGTATATACATGTATCATTTTAGCTTTTTTTTTTTCTGTCAGAGGAAAGCTGCAAGATACTAAAGTTTGACAGTAATCCCTAGAATCTTAATTTGTAAAAAGTGAAAAACTACAAGGTTTCTACTTTGAAAACAGTTATAGTCTTTATTCAAAATGTAAATTAATAAATATAAAAAGTTTGTAATAGTATCATAATGTATAATAACATAATAGTATAAATGAAGTTGCTTAACATGCTTTTAAAATGTATGTAATTTTATGTATTATATTTGATAACTTAAGCATGATAAGCTCTTAACTGTTTATATTCTACAAGCTCAGTGTAATGTAAAAAATTTGCTAAAGTCATTTTGTTTTAACTTCAAGTTAACAATGTTTTCTGAATTTTTTTTGGCATATGTGTGATTACTGTTACAGGTGATTAAATATCTTGTTTCAACTTTGATTTAGGAAGTTTTAATAATTGATAGTTTTTGAATCATAAAATCACTTCTGAGTTTCATTAACCATGGTGGTGTGATTCTTTGGATGTTATTTCTCTTTTCTTTGCCAACATACTCTTATATGGATTTCTCAGATTTTACTGCTGTATTTACAACTCTAAAAGAAAGAAAAATCACACTCTTTTTCTAGAAAGTTTCTTAAAAATGTATATAGTGGTATTAACCAAATGTAAATACAGTTTCTTATATTTCTTACATAGCTATAACCACCATCCTCATTAACACAATAAAGTACAACCAAGATGAAAAATAATTATAAATTATCTTGGAGAATGCCAAAATTTCTCAGTACATATTTGCAGATTCCTTGAGATCTATGACCCAGTTTGTGAAACAGTTCACTTAACCTCTTTGTTTTAGTATTCAAATAAAAACGTTGTTAATAATGATATCTCCTCTTGAGTATTAATTAATAAAGGAAAACACAAATGTTTTTCAATAAAGTTGAGGTACATATTCCTTTTATAATTTCCTTTAGGAATTGTGGATGGGTTGAGTACAAATGCAGCTTCATCACAGTTTAAGTTATTAGTTTTGAATTTGTGTCTTTCCTGAGATTTCAGTATCTTTACTCATTTATTTTCTTCATTTTAGTATAAATTTTGCTTGTGAAAAAATCCAAATTTTAATTGACCTGAGAAATAGAAATAAAATAAATGACAGAGATGGAAGTTGGGAATCCTTAGGATTCTTTCCAGATTATATTACTCTAATGCAGGGGTCAGCACACTTTTTCTGTAAAGGGCCAGATAGTAAACATTTTACCTTAGGAACCTGGCTCAACTCTGCTTTTTTAGTGCAAAAGCAGCTATTGACAATACATAAATGAATGGGCATTGCTATTTTCCAAGAAAACTTTTTTTTTAAATACAAAAACAGGCAGCAGGGCTTAGTTTGCTGACTCCTGTGCTAAGCATATTTTGGATGACAATGCCTATGTGAATAAGGGCTCACTTATTTATTTTTTTAAGTGGAGATCTTAGCGGCCTTCGTATTGGCGGCCCTTCCCCCCACTGTACAATTTACACATCCTGAAAAGCCTGTTAATATACCAGTTATAATATTGCTTCTTTCTTATTTTCCAATATCTAAGCTCTTTGATATTGAAAACCAACAGGTTGGACTCTACCCAACTTGTTCCTGAGTCAAGGTATTTAATAATCCTTTTCTTGGATGGGGATTAGTCTGTTTTTAGTCCGGTAATCAGGTGCCTATGTTGAGTCCATAAGTGCCAACAAGTTGTAGTTTTCTCCTACCATTGCCATCCTGTTTGCTCAGATTGAAGATTGATAGTATAATACTAGCAAACTTATTTTTCCTGAGTTCTGGTGGGACTATAGCTTCTTACACCCAAGCAGGGAGTCTTTATGCTCTTGCTCTTTCATATATAGGGTGAATCTCAAGGAAACATACTATTCCCACCACCTTTCTTTTTTTTTTTTTTTTTTTTTTGAGACGGAGTCTCCTTCTTTCACCAGGCTGGAGTGCAGTGGCACAATCTCAGCTCACTTCAAGCTCTGCCTCCTGGGTTCATGCCATTCTCCTGCCTCAGCCTCCCAAGTAGCTGGGACCACAGGTACCTGCCACCACGCCCGGCTAATTTTTTTGTATTTTTAATAGAGACGGGGTTTCACCGTGTTAGCCAGGATGGTCTCAATCTCTTGACCTCGTGATCTGCCGGCCTCGGCCTCCCAAAGTGCTGGGACCACAGGCGTGAGCCACCACGCCTGGCCCCCACCAGCTGTCTTTAAGTACCGCCACTCACAAAAATTCTTTCCATAGTGTGGCTTCTACCAGATTAGATTATCTAGAAACTGGTAGTAGCCTGGATCAGAGCTATATTCTTCATAACCCCTTGGATACTCTAATTTGGCTGTTAGATACCTCTCTGTGAGGCAAACCAATTCTCCCAGGCCCAACCCTGCCCATTCCCAGCTATTAATTATTTTGTCTAGGGCCCATCAATCCTTACACCTGAAATCAATCTTCTCTTACTCAAGTGACAAATGAATTAAAGGAGCAATAACTTTAAGATAGATTCCCGAAAAATAATTGGAGGCTTTATATTGGCTCATTTTCTTCCCCTTCATTATTTCTTAACTTTCTTCTTCCTAACCTTTCTTCTTTCCTTCTTCTATTTCTTTAGTAATTGATGTATGAAAAACAGAATACTTACAATCTTGACAGTTTTTCTTGTATATAGCCCACTACTTTTTTTTTTTTTTTTTTTTTTGAGACGGAGTCTCGCTCTGTCGCCCAGGCTGGAGTACAGTGGCCGGATCTCAGCTCACTGCAAGCTCCGCCTCCCGGGTTCACGCCATTCTCCTGCCTCAGCCTCCCGAGTAGCTGGGACTACAGGCGCCCGCCACCTCGCCCGGCTAGTTTTTTGTATTTTTTAGTAGAGACGGAGTTTCACCGTGTTAGCCAGGATGGTCTGGATCTCCTGACCTCGTGATCCGCCCGTCTCGGCCTCCCAAAGTGCTGGGATTACAGGCTTGAGCCACCGTGCCCGGCCTAGCCCACTGCTTTTATATTAATGTATTTCTGATAACATACCTGAGAGCTGAAATTATGTATTACACTCACTTCCTAAAATTATGGTTCCTGCTTGTGTCCTACTTCTTTCAGGCCCCGTACACGAGTAGGTAGGGGAGATTCTTCCCTGCTTTGGAGTCTGATAGAGATGGAGTTGCACAGTCAGCATCCGGAGATAATAAATTTATAATTATCACTTTCTAAAAGGAAGATTAGGGGTTTGATAGCTGCTGACTTTATCCACAGTCTTAAATATGTAAGCCCAACCTTCTTGGGTAGTACTCAGGGAAAGGCAAACCATTTCTGCTTTCCTCTGGGCCATGCATCAAGAGGGACGTGGCAGATCTTTTCAGTCTTTGTGATGAGCCTCTTCTGTCTTCAAATAGCCTGGTATTTCCCAGCATTGTTAAGGTAGGAGGGGGAGGAACATTTTGTGAGAACAGCTTTAATATTGGAGGAGGCTGGACCAGTAGACCTGTGTGAACCATAGGTTCAGTTAGGAGAGCAAACCCATGAGTTTGTGAGATGCTTCTGTGTTCTCCTACCTTTTGAGCATGCTCTGTCGTGTGGTGGAAACCAGACTATTTCCTTTAACAGTAACAGCTCAGAGGCAGTAATATGAGCATTTGAAATCATCATTCAGCAAAATATGTCAGAAAAATCAAACTCAGAAAAGGAAATTAATATAGGATATCATAGTTTAATGAAAGATCATATGAGTTGCTTCAGAGTTGAATGTGTTGAAGTTAATGACTGCCTATCATGTAAACCATAGATGACATGGAAAGTAGGGAATAGGAACATCACAAAATAAAATGCTGAAGTTTGATATTCTGTGAATTATAGACTTTTCAGTAGAAAATACTAAACTCTGAGCCTCATGTGAACTTTCTTAAAGGTAGAAAGATTATTTATGTTCATTGCCTGGAATATATACAAAACAAAGCTAAAAAGATGAACTCTACATTTAATTGATGTGTAGTTAATAAGACATATCTGTAATTTGTATGTTCCAAAATTAAACTTATGATATTATTAAAGTCTCAGGTTGAGGAGGAGACAAGGGACATTTCTAGCATTATTTTCACCGAGTAGATTTATAAGCACTAATTTTAAATGCCATTGTTGGGCCAGGTGCAGTGACTTCCACCTGTAATCCCAGCACTTGAGGAGGCAGAGGCAGGGGGATCAAGACAAGCCTGGACAATATTATAGTGAGACTTCATGTTTCCAATTTTTTTTTTTTTTTTTTAATGAGCTGAGCATGGTGGTGTGTGCCTGTCATCACAGCTACTTGGGAGGCTGAGCCCAGGAGGAGGAGGTGGCAGTGAGCTGAGATCACACCATTGCACTCCAAATCCAGCCTGGATGACAGAGCAAGACCCTATCTCAGTCAGTCAATCAATCAATCAATAATAAATGTATACCATTGTTTTACTGGGTAAATATTTTATATTTATCTCTTGATGAAGCCTCATCTTTTCTTACTTCCTCACTATAGTATTGTGTTTTCTTCAGCAATACTAAACTGTTTTTATATCTACCACATATACCATTTTTTTCTTTTCTTTCTTTTTTTTTTTTTTTTTTTTTTTTTTTTGAGACAGTGTCTTGCTCTGTCACCCAGGCTGGAGTGCAATGGCATGATCTCAGCTCACTGCAACCTGTGCCTCCCAGTTCTCCTCTCTCAGCCTCCTGAGTATCTGGGCGCATGCCACCACGCCTGGCTAATTTTTTGTATTTTAATACAGTCGGTTTTCACTGTGTTGCCTAGCCTGGTCTTGAACCCCTGAGCTCAGGCAATCCACCTGCCTCAGCCTCACAAAGTACTAGGATTACAGGCAAGAGCCTCTGCGCCCAGCCACCATGTTTTTTTTCACCTCAACACTTTTGCTCAAGCTCTTTCTTCAATGCAGAATGTACTTCACTTACCTGCGCTTGTCTCATTCTACTTTAAGATTTGGCCTAGACATCCTGTCAGAAAGACTTATTTTCTCATTCTTCAGTGCACCCATCCGATTTTATACTCTCTGTCATTGTATTAGAATTTTGGGAGAAGACCTGGAAAGCAAAAGTGATGTTCCCAGTACCTACAACAGAGCATGGCACATAGAGGTGTTCAGTAAGTTTTTGTTGAACTGAGTGTAGATTTAAGGTTAGCTATGTCCATTCTGGTTAATGCTAAGAAACATTAATTGATACTGATAAAGTTTGGATTTATATATGTAATGGCTGTGCAAAATAGAATTCAAAAGTACAGTTTCTGAATGTTCATCAATTCAGCACTTCTGTTGAGCACCCACTCTGAACCACACACTGTATTAGACATTGAAATATCTATGACCTTTAAATGTATCTACATCAAAGAACCATTTTGAACTCCAGTTTAGAGCCACGCAGCAATTGTTAGTAACAATAATAGCTAAGATATTTTTGTCATAATTGATTTTCTTTACAAATTATCATTAGACAGAACACGCTAAAAAAAAACTTTAAGATTTTAGTAAACATTTTATTTGCCAAGACATAAAATTTTCTTAAGTTCTGATACCTCTAAGGCTCAAGAGGTAAATCTGTATTTTATAGATTCATTATAGATGAATTATTTAAATAAAATATTCTAGGACCTCACTCTAACTACTTGCTTACAAAATAAAAACAATACATTTAGATCTATTTTTATTAAACTGCTACCTAGAATTAAAACAAGTAGAAATAAGATGTTGTTCAGAGTTACAAGAAAATTTTCTTCAATTCATTTCCCTTGCCTTACATTATCCCCAGCCTCCTATTCTCTCCCTACCCATAGCCCCATCCCCCTAAGCTGGCTTCTAACATCTCATAGTAACTGAAGGGTCATTCTTATCTCAACTCTTACCAATGCTATAAAAAGGCATATTGCCCTGTGTGGGCAAAAGTTTTAACAAAATCTTTTCCTTCAGCATGAGAAGTTGACCTTCTTTTAACTCTAGCTGTGTTTCCTTGGTAATCTGATAAGGGTAGTATGTCAACTATGTTACTAGACAGCATTGCTCATGGTAGAAATGACCCCTAATTGGTAAACTTCATCTGAACTAGTAGCGTTACAAACACCTGGCAGGAAGCCATATCTTTGGGCCTCTGTATGTGGTGACTTATAAGTGGACATGTCCCTTGATTCTGGCAATTGTGGCCATTGAGTTGTTACAAGAGATATTGGCTCTGGTGGGGCATGAAGCCTCTAGGTCAGTGCAGCTCCTTCACCTGCTTGATGTAAATCTCAAGTTGTACCTAAGCCGTGATCTAAGAGGCCAGGAAAAAAAGCTCCCAGATAGCTGTGTGAACCACTACTTGGATTTTTGCAGAGACTCCTGCAGAAGAGGAATACCTGATACTGCCCTGTGCAACATGCATTGGTTCTTGTTCTGTAACATTCTGGGTGGACAGGTGCTCAGGATGGCCTATGGTTGTCCTGTGAATTTGCACGTTCAGTTGAATCTAAGGAGCCCTCCTAGTGGGCATTGAAGATCTGATTACCTTTTGTTTCTTGGATCTTACTGAGAGAGAGAGAGAATGTAATGAAAGAATGAAAGCAAGTATTTTTGATTGGTTATTTCACAGTGATGCTGTCTCTGTAATCATAGTACCCATATGTTCTGAATCTAAGAGCTCTTGTCACACTAGATTGTTGAAGGAATGCTTCCAGTAGGTAACTTCATGGCAGAAAGTCTGGTGTGGCTATACACTACAGTATTTGTGTATTCATCAAATATTCTCCTCCTCATCTATTGATAGGTTCCTTTTTTACTGTTTTTATGTTTTAGAGACTATCTTAAGTCAGGAGGTGACTGGTGATAATTGTAACTAATTAGCACTTAGTGGATACCTTATTTCACTCTTCACTATATTATTGTTCTCTGTATCATGTTGATAGATTCTTCTTCTAATTTTACTAATAATTTGATTCTTTTGTTTAAGATTTGACCTTTAAGGTCATTTATAAGGAAGCTATTTAGTCCTTGATTATAATTTTAAGTAATACATTATAACCAATAGGTGAGAGAAAATATCACAGTTTTTTAATAATTGAAAAACACTTATACTAAAGCCAGTTTTTCTAGTAGTACAAGATTTACTCATTTAAATTTTTGTCTGTGTTACGGAAACAATGTGTCTTCTCTTTTGGAAAATTAAAATGCATGGATACATGAGAAAAAAATTCAGAATATCTAATTCCCTTAGAGCTACTCAGTGTTAGCAAGCATGTTTTGCGTTCCAAACCTTTTGTTACTCTGTGTATAAATAGAGAGAAAGGTGAAGGGCGGCAAGTAAGACAGAGGAGAGATGTGTTTATTTCTATTATTTTTGTAATGGAATAAAAATGTGCATAATGTTTTGAATCTTTTTTTCACTTGCTCCATCTTGAATTTGTTTTTATGTCAATACATATTCATCAACATTGTTTTAAAATACAGAATAGAAACTAAATGGAAGTACCATAATTTATTTGATCAATCCACTATTGTTGGCATTCATAGTTTTTTTTTTTAATGATTGGAATCTCTCTTTAACAGCTCACAATAAATGATCATCCAGCTAGTGCTTTTTTCTAGATTTAACATTTATATTAAATATCATTTTATAGTATGTTACTGTGTTTAGAACTATGTCACAATGCTGGGTAATAAGGAGCTTGTGGGGAACTAGAGCAGGCAGTTTTTGTCTATGCAAACTGCTGTTAAACGAGTTTTCCTTGACCTTTTTAATGTCTTAATTAATTAATTAATTAATTAAAATACTGAAGAAAAGCAAAGGACAAAGGCAGACGACTCTCCCTGAAGACCTCTCTTTACATTGGCATAGCACTCTACTTTGAGAAGCAAGATTGTCAAGCCATTAGTGATTCTTTTTTAATTTTTTAAAGTAATACATAGTATTTGTACCTTTTTATGGGTTACAGGTGGTATTTTTTTTACACACATTGACAGTGTAATGATTAAGTCAGGGTGTTCAGTTTAGCCATCATCTTGAGTAGTTATCATGTCAATGTGTTGGGAACATTTCAAGTCCTCTCTTCAAGCTATTTTGAAATATGCAATAATTGTTGTTAGCTGTAGTCACTCTGGTCTGCTATGGAACATTGGAATGTATTCCTTCTACCCAGCTGTATGTTAAGGCCCATTTACCAGCCTCTCTTCATCCTCTCCATTCCCCCACCACAAACAGCCTACTTAGCCTCTGGTTACTATCATTCTACTCTCTACCTCCATGAGGTCAACTTTTTTAGCTCCCACATATGACTGAGAGCATGTCATGTTTCTCTTTCTGTTCCTGGCTTACTTCACTTAACATAATAACCTCCAATTCTATCCATGTTGCTGCAAATAACAGGATTTCATTCTTTTTTAATGCCAAGTAGTATTTTATCATTGGCACTATGTGATAGTAGATACTTAGTGATTTGATATTGGTAGCATGTTTGCTACTAGTAAGGCAGAGAGCTAATCCCTACTATGTTTTCCAAAAATATTACAACAATTGTTGAAACATAAATCATTAAGAGAGCCACTATAAAAATAAGTTTAAAAAATTCTTAGGCAAAATGACCATTTTGTTTTTATCATGGTGATACCAAGATTACTTAATAGAGAAATTGGATGGATAAAGGGTATGAAAGTCTGAGGGCCTTATCTCCAGTATATATTTCACTGTTTTGTCCAAAAGTATGTGTTGGAAATCTTTGGTTCATTGCTTTGTTAAACTTCATGCCATTCTGATACTACCTGGCACATTTTAGGTTTTTAGAATTATAGAAAAGCCTGGCAACTTCTCTAGTGTGAAAGTTGGAAATGCAGAAATAACATTATACAGGATCTTAGTACTATTTTATTTACACAACAGTCTATTTAAAATGGAAGTGTAAAAATTAACTATAATAATACCATAAATTAAGAATTAAACAAAGTTTGTTTTTTTTTGTTTTTTTTTTTGACGGAGTCTCACTCTTGTGGCTCAGGCTAGAGTGCAGTGGCACGATCTCAGCTCACTGCAGCCTCTGCCTCCTGGATTCAAGCATTTCTCCTGCCTCAGCCTCCCAAGTAGCTGGGATTACAGGCATCCACCACCATGCCCAGCTAATTTTTGTATTTTTAGTAGAGACAGGGTTTCACCATGTTGGCCAGGCTGGTCTCAAACTCCTGGCCTCAGGTGATCCACCTACCTCCGCCTCCCAAAGTGCTGGGATTACAGATGTAATCTGTAATCACCACACCTGACCAAATTATTCCAAGATTTAACAAAATAGCAGACATATATTAAAATATTGAGAACCGTTTTGTTCAAAGTCAAAAATCACTAACACTGGCCTTTTTCTTTCTCTTTCTGTTTTTAGATATATCTCTGTGTGTGTGTGTGTGTGTGTGTGTGTGTATGTGTAGGTATGGGTTTATGCATATGTAAATGTGTGAATAGTTAGCAGGAAGCCACGGTTATTGAGGCAGGTATTATGCTAAGTCACTTTATATTCTCATTTAATCCTTCTAATAATCTAGTGAGATAACGACTATTTTTATCCTCATTTTTGAGATGAGAAAAGTGACTTCTAGAGAGAGGAAGTAACTTGTGCAGGATTACACGGTCATTAAATTATAGACTTTGGAACTTAGATAAGATCTCTCAGTGCTTTTTGATATTGTAGCTAAGAGATTGCTCAATATGTTTTTACCTGTTGGAGAATCCGGATCATTAAAAGAAGAGATATTTGCTCTCTGATAATTCAGCATTACATTTATCTTAAGTTTTCTCAGGCTTCCCTCTGTCTTTAGAATGCATTCTATGTCTAAACTTTTGAAGAACAAAGCCTATTGCTTTTGTCCTACAAATGTTTCATAGAGGATGCTACATTGGCTATCTCTCTTTTTAAGTTGAAAATAGAATAAGAATTTAACTTCACATAAGAACATAAGAATAAGAATGCTCTAGGTTTTTAATCATTAAGTTTAGTTTTTAAAAAATGTTCATTGTGAATTATATTTGTAAATTTGAAAGATTATGTGAAGAAAATGTTAAAAGCTTATTGGACAGTACATTTAAAAAAGTCTGGCATGATCAGACATTCTCATCCTGTAGAGGAAATCATAGCTAAATATACATATCTGTACTTCTTGTTTTAGCCTTTGTATACCAGTGTTTATTCATCTAGAGAATTCAGTATTCTAAATTGAAGATAGATTCTACCCTGCTCATGCTATTCAATATAATAATAGCACTTATCGTCATAGATATACTGGCTTGAGACTTGAAATTCAAGTGAAAAATACCTTTGGGTAATTAAACTACACAAACATATGTGATTACCTGAAATCTACATAGTAAAAATGAATCATCATTTGGTTTAAAATAAATATACTAAATTATAACATCTGACACAATGCCATCCAGTAGGATAACATATTTAAAATGTATGGGCCACAATGTAGACTTTAGTGTTTACAGGTAAGAATTCTATTACAGAAATCATCATCATGGTTTGCTTTCTGTCTAAAAACAAATTCTCTATGTATATAAGTTATATAGTGTAAATAATGGTAGTAGATCCTTTTGGGAATTACTTAGGCTTAGATTTTTTTTTTT
>NW_012109586.1:1420587-1421787 GCF_000951045.1 Mandrillus leucophaeus
CCGTGTTAGCCAGGATGGTCTCGATCTCCTGACCTTGTGATCCGCCCATCTCGGCCTCCCAAAGTGCTGAGATTACAGGCTTGAGCCACCGCGCCCGGCCTTTTTTTTTTCCTTTTAAGATTTTTTTTAATCAGTGAATATTTAGGATTTTTCTAATATAAAGATATCAATAAAACTTTTGTATTTTGTAAACAATAAGTAAATCACTGCTCCAACTAATTTCTCCTCCACTTCTCTCAGTTAAGTGTTTCTTCCTTTCCCTATCAATTTTGGTGCTTCGACTTCTGCGAAGCAGCAATGATACTGCTTTGTCTGCTTACCTTCAGCAACACTCTAAGTGTTAAAAGGACCTTCTACATTTGTAATTTGTTTGTATCTTATTTTTAACTCCTTTGGATTCTTTCTCTTTCTTTTGTAAAACTCCATCATATTTACCTTGGTGTTCATTGGACTTCCAATAAATATTGATGAGGTAAAAACAAACTCTAATGTGAGCATTCTGGTTTAACAGTTTTATAGATTATACTGTTTCCTTTTAGAAAGAGTTTTGGATATAACTGGAAACTAGTAACCTCAAAGGAATATAATTTTTTTATTTTTTATTTTTTTATCTTTTTTTTTTTTTTTTGAGATGGAGTCTTGCTCTGTTGCCCAGGCTGGAGTGCCCTGGAGCCATCTCGGCTCACTGCAACCTCTGCCCTCCCCAGGTTCAAGCAATTCTCCTGCCTCAGCCTCCCAAGTAGCTGGAATTACAGGAGCCTGCCACCACGCCCAGCTAATTTTTGTATTTTTAGAAGAGACAAGGTTTCACCATCTTGGCCAGGCTGGTCTTGAATTCCTGACCTTGGGATCCACCCACCTTGGCCTCCCAAAGTGCTGGGATTACAGGCATGAGCCACCACACCCAGCCAGGAATAGAATTTTACATGAGAATATGGCAGTAATGATTTGGAAATGATCGTATGTGGCTAGAGGAATGCTGTTCTTCTCTTTCCTCCAAACTCTGTTATAGTATTATTCTAGGGTCTTGGAGAATAAAGACCTCCTCTAGCAAGGACCACCAGAGAAAAGCATCCTCTGGGTTTCTGTTAAGACAGAGACGTCAAAAAGCATTTTTGAAGACATGAGGCATACAGGATTGTCGATTGTTAATTATGAAATATAGCAGTAGTAATAGAGATGCAGTAGAAAAGCTTTGTG
>NW_012109586.1:1426797-1428323 GCF_000951045.1 Mandrillus leucophaeus
TTTTTTTTTTTCTGGGAGTAGAACATATATACCAACCAAAGGTTTGATTCAGCGGTAGGTTGAATGATTTTAGATTTAATATAACATGCCTCTTCAGTTCTTTGGGCACATATGAATTAATTGTTGCATGAAAACTGAATAAAGTGACACTTGATTGCCCCTGATAATGAGATCTTTACTTTCTGTAAGAGGTTGCTGTGTTGTGAATGCATCAGATTTAGTTATTAACTAAAAAGTTTTATTCCAAATTTTCATGTCCTATGAAGGCTAGATCAATTGGATCTGACTGGGGGTGATATTTCTTTTCAACAGTGGTAAATGTTTATGAATCTTTCCAATAAGCTGTCTAAACCACAGTGATTTGATTGAGAAATACAAATTTCTGGTTGTATTTTGTTAATGTTCTGGAGTACCTATATCCAGCTCTAAAGTTTAGCTTTATAACAAAAAATGATATAGGAGATGAAGTGATAAACAGCTGGAGTGGATATTCCACCTAGGCTTCCTTGAAAACCCAAGGCCTTAGGCACCCTCCGCCCCCACATCACCACCACAGAACTGGCTGAGAAACCTTAGATAGAAATATTTCGGGTTTTTTGTACTGATTTAATATAAATAACTTGCACTTCTTAGAAGTGTGAGTTTCTCGCTATCATGGTTTTCTATTACTGCATGCCAAGAAGATAGATCAGCTTAAGACCCCCACTGTGGTGATGAAGTCAGTGTGGAAGAGAAAATTCTCACCATTGCCTTAATTCTAGATTTATCATTTGGGGTAGGGGATAGTAGGTATAGGCAATCACACAGCCCAATAAACATTTTCTCTTGATGTACAAATTAAACTCTTGGAGTTAAGCAGTGGGGATATTAATATAAGGGGTGGTTTTGAAGTTGATGTTAAAAGTCAGTGTCATAGTTTTTCATGAATCAAAACTGTATAAATGATTTTATCACCCTTCCTTGCTCTTACATTTAAAAGCATTGCCTCCGTGGAAACAACTTAAATGTCTATCAGTAGGGGATTATTTAAATATATACAGTACATTCTTATAATGGCATACTGCATAACCATTAAAAATGACTTCTACATACATACAAGTAAAAGTTATTAGTATTTGTCAAGCACATACACTTAATGTGCTAGACACTATTCTAAGGAATGACCATGGAATGTCTTATTGTATCTACACAACAACCCCATGAGAGAGGTACTATTCTCATCCCTATTTTAAAGGTGATTTACTTGAGAGTGAGAAAAATAATTCATCCAAGGTCACACAGCTATCAAGAAATGCTAAGTTATGGACCTAGGCAGTCTGATTCTATAGCAAGTGTTACTAGCTACTATGCCATGTGCTGTAACTACTATGTGGCTAGTATGAAACTGTGCATTTTTAATAAATCAACAGGTAAAAACAGCATATCATGTATAGCTTGATACTGTTTACATAAAATTGTTGCCGCTGGTTACTTTGGGCTTATAGGATACCAGATAATCTTTTTTTTTTACCTTTTTTTTTTTTTTT
>NW_012109586.1:1429710-1454910 GCF_000951045.1 Mandrillus leucophaeus
TGTTAATTATGAAATATAGCAGTAGTAATAGAGATGCAGTAGAAAAGCTTTGTGGGAAGAGATTATTGGAAAGATGGCTCAGGGAAGAAGCAGCCCAGAGTAGAATAAGGCAACTAACCAAGACTATACACTGTGGAAGAGGGGTTTATGTGTCAGCGTGTGGCCAAAGATGACAGGGCTATAAGGGAGAAACGGAGACTTAAATATTCAGTCAGGTTTATTTCTTTGTGTTTTGAGTATCAGAGGCAAAAAACATCTTTACTGTTTGAAACCAGAATGAGGGTCTAGAACCCTGCCCGCCATATCTCTTTTCCTTGCCTCTTTTCCATCCTGTGGCCCATCTTACATCAGGTATTAGCCTGAGCTAAGAGAAATGACAATAGTTTTCCTAAAGAAGTTACAGCATCAAGTTATTAAAACTCTTTTCATCCATAAATATTTCTGTATGTATATCTAAAAGATAAGGACTCAATTTTAAAATTACTACATTATCACACTTTAAAAAAATTAGAAATACTCCTTAGTTATGAGCTTTGCATCAGTTTCAGATTTTTCTGATTGTATTATAAGTGACTTTTTGTGGGTTTTTTTTTTTACAGTTGTTTGTTTGAATCAGGATCCAAATAAGATCCGTATGTTGCAGTTGATTAATGTATTCTTAAGTGTTTCTGAATCTATAGCCTTCTCGCTCAGGATTAATAATTGATTAGACTTTTATAAGTGCAGTTCCTCTAACTGTAGTGATTTTAAAAAGTAATAATCTATATTGCAAGAGTTAAATATATCAGAAAGATCTATTCTCAGTATGGGCTTAAATATATTTAAAATTCCACAGCTTGGAATCTTATCTAGTTTTTTATTCAGTGCCCACATAAATGTATTAATGACTAAAATAACTGGTTTGTAAGAAATCAGGAGCCACTAGTAATTGGCCAACTTATTCTATTGTAAATAACATCTATATAGTAATTTTCTTAATTTGTCCTACAATCATGGCCTTAGAAAGTAATATTATCCTGATTATCCAATGCTAGTTAAAGAAAACATATCACAAAAATTAAATGTTTAGAGATTTTTCCTACTTTACCAATAGGAGCTAATTTGAAAACTCAGTCTTTTTTTTTTTTTTTTTTTTTTTCAGAGTGATAAAGATGTTTCTGTCTTTCTGCTTTGTACTATAGCCCAATATGGGTTTTAAAATAGGCTGCATGTAGCCTGAAGAAGCAATAATGATTGGTAGTATATCAGTCAAGATGGGCTATATTATGAAGTCGTGAGAAATAACCACAAAACCTCAGTGGTTTAAAAACAACAAAGGTTTATTTCTTGCTCTCCTTGCATGTCCATCATGGTCAGCAGCATCTCTGCTTATAACAGTCACTTAGGGACTTTATGTAGAAGCCACCGTTTCAATCATTGCTTTCATCATGCTGGAAAGAAAGACAAAAAAAAAGAGGCCTCAAAGGGCTGACATCTGCAATTAAATGTTCCGGCTTAGAAGTCACACATTCAATCACAAGGAAGCTGTGAAGTTAGTCTTCTAGATGCCAGTGAGAGAAAGACCAGCTATTGGTGAGCAGTACAGATAACTAACAGAAGTTATCATTGTAATAATAGGTTAAGTGATAATTCTAATTACTAGCTTCTGATGAATATATTCACTCATTTATTCATTTACTCAGTTATTCATCAAATATTTATTAACTGCTATGTACAAGTCACTGTACTGGACAGTGGGGACATTAAAGTGAATAAAACACATCCATCCCTCCTCTCTATGTTCTCATAGTCTAGTAGAGGCAGATGGCAAGTAATTTTATATTGGAGACTGGCAAACTATTGCCTACAGGCCACATCTGGCCTGCAGCAATTTTTTGTGTGACCCATAAGCTAAAAATGTCTTTCACATTTTTAAAGGGTCAGGAAAAGAAATGAATGAAGGGGAATATGCAACAGAGACTGTTTTGTGGCCTGCACAGCCTGAAATATTTACTGTCTAATCCTGCACAGAAAAAAGTTTGCACATCTGTACTATAATAACTGTACTTAAATTTGAAGCTCTTCAAACTAATTGCTGTCTAGCCCATTGTCAAATAAAAGTCACACAATTGTCTTGTAAGCTCCACATATCTCTTAATAGTGTGCCTTTTGTTTAATCTGATACTTTATTTCATGGAAATATAAATCTTTTCCTGTGTTTTTGGAACGACAATTTTATTGGTATCTTGAGTTGTCTTGTTACTGGGCATTGTAGACACAGGTGACTATTTGATTTGTTACATAGTTAGGTAGCTGTGAGATGGCCAGATTCTTAAATGTCTTTATGCAGATATTAAGTAATGACTTGTTTTGGAACAGGAATTATAGCAACCAAGAGGATATCTGCTTCCTTAGTTTTAGTAATCAAAATCAGAGAATGGAAGTACATAAAAGTAGATTTTTATTTTCTCTACTATAAACTGGGTAAGTCTATTGAGGATGATTTTAAATGCAGTAAGAGACTGTGGTTCAAAGTGTATAGAATGTAAAAACAATATATAATGTCCTGCTCTGTGTGAAGCACTTGGTGGTAATACCTAAGGATGTGTAAGAATCACTCATGGTACTCAAATTCATAATAGAGGAGGAGGGTATTCTGATTCAGACTGAGAGGAGTGGGATTGTATAAAACAAGTCTGGATTGTTTTAAAGCAGTTTTTGAGGAAAAGTCTGCAAAAGATGTGACTTTTACAGCATGAGGGTAGGGTGAGCAACAGGAGAGAAAAGATGCCTTGAACTTATACATAATATATGCTCATATTGACCATCAGAGCTCAGTTTATGATAGAGTTGGGAGACTTGGTAGATTAAAGAAGTCTGCTAAATTCCACACCAGCTTTAGGATCTACTTAAGGTGTAAGGTGTTCTGTCATGTGGAATGTAGAATGTCAATGCCAAAAACACCTGTTTAGCAACAGTTTGTAGAATTCTAGATGGCCTTGGTAAAGGACATTTCCTATGCCGTTGAGTTGCTTATAGGAACTAGATTTTTATAGATTTGGTAAAAATCCTTCAGGTCTATTGCTTCAGAGCTTGTATCCTTAACCATCATTCTGAACTCTTGTAAGGATTAGAATCAATTACCTTAAGAGTGAACAAGTGTATTTTTCCAAGTGATTCCTAAGGTTCTTGCTAGTTTTTTGGCTGACTATGACAGTCAAAAATGACAGCCCTGGCTCAGATCTGTGACTCCAGTAACTCTAACCAGATTCTGAGCTTATATACTAGATGTCCTGTGTATCCAGTGGGTGCTCATTTACTTGTGTGTCAGATTGACATAGTATTTTACCAGCCTTCTATTTGTTGGAGACTACCAGATAGACACAAAATATGCCAGTGCTTACTATGGATTATATACAGTCCACTTCTCCTGGCTATTGACTGTTGCTATATGTAATTCCGAGATTATAATTTAAAATCTCCTTTCTCTTGTGTAGTCATTTTATTGTTAATTTCCATAAAGTGAACTGCTCGACCACATAGTCCCTGCAAATGTACCATTATATAACAAGGTCATATGACTGCCCTTTCTACAGTAGCTAAAATTGTGTAGGTATGTATTATCCGTTGGAACATCTAACACACATTCTTTGACCCTTTCAGAGCTGATATCTACATTACAAATATAATATTTTTGTTGATAATTGTGGGCTTCTTTTGGTTAATGATAATTGCAAATGTAACGTCATGTAACTGGATATCATAGCCATAAAGTAATTTGGGTTAGCCAATAATCCTGTCTTTATGTTGGAAAATTTAATATTGTAAAAGAATAAGTGTGTTAATTATTTTATTAACTGCCCCATTGTTCATGGAGATGAGTGCTACAGCCTGGAACAAATGACTCCATACCCAACTTTTAAGACATGCTTATAGGAAAATGTTTAATATTGTTCACTCATTTCCCTTATGGTAGTGATCTTCTTGATGCATAGCTTTATAGCTTCCCTGTCTTTATTTTGACTGTCCACTGAAATGTATTTCCAAGTCAAAAACATTACAGTTTTAAAAACAAAATTTAAGTGGTCAAGTGTCTAAAGTTATTTATTGCCACCTAAGCCAGTGCTAATTCATAAAATGCTGACCTGGGATCTCAGCAAAATTGCGAATAGTTTGCTTCTATCTTCCAATTTTAACGACTGCATTTGTGTTGGCAATATCCTAAGTACTGGGTTTGGTCTAGCCTCATCCAGCCTGATATCAATGATTTTCAAATGTTTTAGAGGGTGATAGTAGTGTTGGCAGCAATCTTAATGGATGAGGATATTGTTATAGTTACAGAATCATAGTCAGTTTTGATAATATAAACTGGAGAAAGTGAAGCTTCATAGAATCTTCTTGGCTAGTGAGCATTCTACTTGTGTCTACTCTCCTCTCTTAAAACTTGCTTTTGGCCTGGCGTGGTGGCTCACGCCTGTAATCCCAGGATTTTGGGAGGCCAAGGCAGGCAGATCATGAGGTCAGGAGTTTGAGACCAGCCTGACGAACATGGTGAAACCCCATCTCTACTAAAAATACCAAAATTAGCCGAGCATGGGGGTGCACACCTGTTAACCCAGCTACTCGAAAGGCTGAGGTAGTAGAATCGCTTGAACCCAGGAGGCGGAGGTTGTAGTGAGCTGAGATCGCACCATTGCACTCCAGCCCAGGCGACAGGTGGAGACTCTGTCTCAAAATCAAACAAACAAACAGAAAAAACTTGCTTTTACGCATTTTCTATAAAGTCCAGAACCCCATGGCTAGTTTAATAAAGAGTGTTGTCATGATGTTAATAGGTTCTAATTTATCTCTATTAGTTAAAGACGTTGAATAAAATAGTGACTCTTCTAGAATTATTAAAACAAAATAAAATCAAAACAAATAAACAACAAGAATAATAAAAACTCTTGGTCTTATTGTGCAAAGGAAGTTTAGGATCAAGGTGAAGGTGATGTCAGAAGGCATGGAAATAGGGACAGCAGGTTAATCTTTCCCTCAATTATAGCAGGCAGGCATTCGTATACTAAATGTTTGAGTAAGTTGTGGTACAACAGAAGCATTTCTGTCTCATAATACAAGAAGTGTATTAAAATCATAATCCTTCAATAAAATTCGTGTATATGGAAATTCATTATATTTCGTATTTAGTTTCAGACACATCTCCTATAGATAGCTAGTTTCCAACTAACTTCAAAAAATGATCTAGGAATATTGAATTGTAAGAAAAACAGAGTTTAGTTTGGATAAATATTCTTTTCTTTTAAAAGTATTTTTCTTTAACTTTTGATTTATATGTTTGGAACCTGATATTTTACTAGTTGCTAGTGAAATATGTTTTAAAAAGTGATCGCATTAATTTGTTTGTCCTAGAAACTATTCTGAATGCTAAGGATACAACAACTATTCCTAGCAGACAAGAACCCCACACTATTTTTTTAAGTGATCTTGTTAATTTTGTTCAACAGCAAATTTGAAGTACATATTCGTGATAATGTGAAAACAACATTTTGCTCTATATATAATAATGCCTTTTAAAAAAAATCTGGCATCCACTTTTGAAACTAGCATTGTTTAGGCTTAAATCTTTTAGTATTGAACCCTAATTTAAAGACTAGTTAGGTTTACATAGACATTTTATTTCCATTCTTAAAGTTTTTAGATGGCCTAGGGGAAAGATAATACACATTTTGCTGTTTTGCTAATTTGTGAATCTACTAAATTGAAAAGGAAATAAAATTAAGAAGTAGTGAAAAATACATAATATACAACCTAGGTCAAAGGTATTTGAAATTATTATATATTATGGTAGCAACTATGTAAATATGCAATGATTTAAACATTTAAAAAGTATTAGAAGCAAATGTATGGAAATTCTGAGTGATTATATTAAGGTGCTAAGAGAAGAGCCTTTTTTCTTCTAGATTCTGATTTTTCTATAATACAGTTGTACTTTTATGATGAGAAGAATAAATATGTTTTAACAAAATGCAATATAGGAAGCTAAGATTAAATATAGAAAAGCATTTGCTGCTTCTAATTATGGAAAATGTTTCAACGGCACTTATATTAAATATAAGAATATTTCATGTACCCAAAAGACCATATTTTCTATAGAGTATATTTCAGCATAAGAAGCAGCTCACAGCTCGGAGTGTCAGGGTGCTGGGCAATCTTCAAAATTAATGTCCAGTAAATTTTAATGGAAAAGGGTCTAAATAAATGTTAACTTGTTATTGTCTCCTCCAAACTTCCTCATTCCCTCCAACATTTTGAATAAAAGCTGTACAAAGGTAGGGTTCTTGGCTGTCTTTTAAAATTGTTGTATCTTTAGCATTTATAACAGTTTCTGGAAGAAATTAGGAGCTTAGTGGTATTTGTTGAATGAATGAATAAATAACAGATGAGGGAGATAATGCAATTAACTCCTAATTATATATGCACAGATATTTCCAGTATAAATTAATTATGTTCTCTCACCATGTCTCCTGGTTTCGACTACAAAACTAGAGAAATATTAAACTTTTTACAAGGATTAAAGATACCTTGAACTAGCTGAGAAAGAAGATAGCAACTTGGAGCCAAGCAATACCAGCCGTGGTAAGGAGTTACATCCCATCACTCATATCACCCTGACTGTAATAAGGAATGAGAGTACAGTAGATAGGAAAGAGAGGTAAGAGGAGCATATCGTAAGTCCTGATCTGCTTTTTTTCAAATGGACCCTGTGTTGCCGCAGAACCCATGGTGCCACCCACTCAGAAGACTTCCTGGATGGCTCTGTGCGTGCTTAAGAACTGGTCTACATTTTTTTGGTCCTTCCCCATTCTTATTCCACATAGTACATACTGCACTGTAACTTGTGCTTTTGTGGGAGAAATTCCAGGTATCTTAGAATACAGAACCATATAAAAGGGCAGTAACTGCTCATTTTGAGAGTGATTGCATTTATTTCATAAGTAAGTAATTTAATCTTGCCCATAGCTAATATACTTATTATTTCCTTTTATTCACTTCAGCATGATTCTATATAATTCATTTTTAGGCTCTTCTGAATTATTCTGCTTCCATTCTGTAGCATCATTCTTTTTGGTTGCTGTTTTCTTCAATACTTTATTCCTCTTTGAGGAAGTACTTCACTCTTCATATGCAAAACCAGAGGCATTTCTCATGAATCCTTTAGATTATGAGAAAGCAAAATTTCTTTTCACAAACCCCACACCTTTCTATAGTTTTGGGCTGAAACTGCTCTCTACAAGACCTTCTGAATGCTTATACAGCAGAATCTCGTATCTGAACCCTGAGTTTTTCAATTCTTTTCATTTATTCAGTGTCTTCTGTGGTGTCTTTCCTGTTCCAGAGCACTTATTCTCCATCAAGCTTCTTTCAAGTATCTTTATTCCTTTTGGCTCTAACAGGTTCTCTGAACTCTTCAGGTCTATGCCATTTGCCCAGTACTACCAGCATCTCAGTCTTTATTATTCATCATCTTAGATGGTCATATTTTCTATTATTCACCTTTTTGTACTTCTGTTTCTTCTCTGATTGGCATTAGCATATTCATTCACTTACTCATCAGATATTTACTGAGTCACTACCATGTACCAGAGCTCTGCTAAATGTTGGAATAAGTGGTAAAAGAAACAGACATCGTCCTAGCCCTT
Source organism: Mandrillus leucophaeus (assembly GCF_000951045.1). Classification (NCBI taxonomy): domain Eukaryota; kingdom Metazoa; phylum Chordata; class Mammalia; order Primates; family Cercopithecidae; genus Mandrillus; species Mandrillus leucophaeus. The sequence continues at coordinate 1,437,390 of NW_012109586.1, forward strand.
ACAGAGTTTGCTATCCACTTGAAGAACAAAACAGTAGGCTCACACATCTACAACTCAGTTATACCTCCATGACTTAATCTGCATGTGATTTCAGAGGAAGGAGTTTTTTTATTATGGAACTCTCTTGTTTATTTGCAACCCAAAAAGTAGTAAAATAATCTTACCTTTTTGCTGGTGGCCTTGGAACAAATTCAAGATCATCTGGTTTCTTTCCAACAAAATACATAGGTTATCCTCTATAAAAGCATTATTAATAATTATAAACAACATTTATTAGGTATCATCTCATTGTCTTTCTTGCCCTTTGTAAGCACAATCTCCTATAGTCCTTCAATAAACTTGTGACAAAACTGGGACCCAAAGATGTTGGCACTTGCCCGAAGTCATTCAGATACTAAGTGAGAGAGGGAATTTAAATCCAAGTCTGGTTGGTCCCAGAATCTGAGCTCTCTTGTCATGTTTGCTGGTTTTCATCACTAGTAAAAGGATTCAAAAGTTGAATGTCTAAAATCTGTGTTCTTCCTTTGTGCTTAGTAACCATCCAATATTTCTGCTATATAAAATGTTAAAGAATCTTCATTGCAAAAATCAGGATATCAATAAAATCCATTCACAAAGCAACTTTATAGATGGTTAATTAGTTTGGCTTATTAATGAGATTATGACTTTTGAAATACTAGGAAATATTTACTATCAAGTGGAAAATATTTTTGTGAAAGGATTGATTTCACTTTAGTGTTATTTATTATTTTAAATCATAGCCTCTGGTTAACTGAAATCAGGGAACATATTTTCTTTGTTAAAAATGAAATTTTTATTTTATTTATTTATTTATTTCACAAATAGGACTTTTTTATTTGCCACTTTAAACATCTGAGCATTAAACAGATTCTTGGACTGGTGGTTCATATCCATCAGCTCATTCAACTTTAGCACCTGTCTCTTCTCCAGTAGCTTTTCCAGAACTGCTACCTTTGCCATGAAGCTCCATGAGATTTCCCAATTCAAATTTGGTCTTCAGCATTTTTACTTTTCTGATGAAGACATCATTGAGAGAATAAATAGATTGGTAAGCCTTATCTATGTCTTTTCCAGTGCTGTCTGGAATCAGTTTATTGACCACTTCTTTCAAGTCATTTGTTTGTACCTCTCAGAACATGATGTCCATCATCTTCTTCCAGATTTGGCAGACCTGTTGGTGCTGAATGTAAGAGGTCTTCCAGATCTGATTGTTACATTTTTTAGTAAAAGCAACACAGAATGGACAAAGCAAGTAGCCATCAGTAGTCTTGACATCAACATGAGCTTCAATCATGTCTGCCATTTTTTGACCGTGGAAAAAGATGAAATTTTTAAAAATTGAGGAGATAAAAAGACATATACATGGTCTGTCCAAAATATATTATTTTAACTTGATACTATTAACATATTTTATTCAATAATAGGAAATAGAGGATCACAATCAAGGTCCTATAATACACCCTGTCCTTATGCAAATAGTTTCATTTTTTATTTATTTTTATATTATATTATTTTATTTTTGAGACAGAGTCTTGCTGTGACACCCAGACTGGAGTGCAGTTGCGCGATCTTGGCTCACTGCAACCTCTGCCTCCCGGGTTCAAGCGATTCTCCTGCCTCAGCCTCCTGAGTAGCTGGGATTACAGGTGCGTGCCACCACACCCAGCTACTCTTTGTATTTTTAGTAGAGACGGGGTTTCACTGTGTTGCTCAGAATAGTCTCGATCTCCTGACCTCATGATCCACCCGCTTTGGCCTCCCAAGGTGCTGGGATTACAGGCATGAGCCACTGCGCCCGGCCAAATAGTTTTATTTTTATTCTTTGTTTACATAGTTATTTTAAAAGTATTTTTGTACCCTTCACATTTTCAATACCAGAAAACTTTTGTCCCTCAAGATGTAGTTTACACAAAAAGATTGAAAACTTGATGTAGAAAGTCTCTCTTGTTTTGCTGTTTGCAATTCAAGATGAAGTTTCACGTGGTAGAACACAGATCTGTGTAGTACTTACTGCATTTAAAGTCAAATACTAAGATCTTATGTCACCATTAATATTGGGCAGACCACTTAGCCTTTTCCATGCTTCTGTTCTCCTATGGGGAAGCCACCAACACCTTGTGACATGTCTAGCTAGAAGATTTAATCTTTACATTAGGATTATATTATGTAATTCTGCCCAACTAGAATTAAAAATAGTCTAACATGAAGGACATATAAAAGGTATTGTATTATGATTGACGAAATAAAACAATTTTGACAGATCTCAGGTAATATCTATTCTAATTATCTGCCTTTTAAAATATAGTTTAAAAAATACTTCAGTACAATGTTTATTGATTTCCAAGTCATTATTTCAATATAGATTTTTCAGCATTGTTACATTAATCTTTTCATGGAACTTAGGCCAATTAAGACCTTTGCCTCAGAAACAACACAATTATCTTTAATAGGTTCTGTTTGTTTTTTTTTTTAGGGCTAAATAATTAATCTGCAGTATGTGAATATCATATACTTTTGGTTATTTACATTTAGTTGATTTTTGCTCCTTTTCATTTTTTTAAAACTTTTCTGGACATTAAAAAGTACATTAACATGAAATTTTTGGGAATCAGCCATTGTGTAAATACAGGGTATCATGTAAAATATTTTTGTCATTTTTGTTTAGTGATGGCTGGTTTTTTTTAATCCTGAGGCATTTGCCCACATTCTTAAGAAATCCACTCCCCAACTCTGTACCTCTGGCTAATAATATTTCCTTGTTGCCATCATTTATTCTTAATTCATAAACAATAGAAGGTGGAGTCCAATTTGAAGTCAAATAATTCCATCAAGGTACAAATGAGTTGACTCCAACTACTGAGATAGAAACTGTCACCAAAGGGGTTAGTAGGAAGAAGAGAGAAGGAAACACCCATGCAGATTGACCCAGAAATAGCATCCTCTGTGCCACATATATGTGTTGGTCTGTGTAAACAACACAGCAGGTTATGACCACTGAAACAAGAGCAGAGGTGAACAACATTGCCCAGGTCCAAGGAGTTTTGCTTGAGTGGGAGGAAACAAGGAATGGTGGATTTTGTTGGCAGTCTTGGTAAGGCAAGGTTCCCCACATCACTATTATTCTTGTTACTGGTAATTGTGGTTGATTGTTGCTAATTTAAGATTAGAAACTAATTTAAACATCCTATTTTGAACAATGTCATTTTCTAACATCCAAAACAAGATAAATTTTGTTCTTTTCCCATTACTGAGACTCTTGAAACTTTTACAGGAATCCTTGGGCACCAGAGCAATTACTTCCAGTGCTTTTAAAAGCTTTGGAGCTGGTTAGAAAGCCCAAATTTCTCTTTTAATGGTAATCATGAATCATCCATATAAAGACATTGAGAGAATAGAAATACTGATGTAAATGTTCATAGTCTTTTATCTATATTTCTGAACTTTCAAAAAGATCTGGAGGGAAAAATCTACTCTTTTATTTATAAGAAAATTTATGTTAATGTATACATAATTCACACAGCAAAACCTGACTTGAACTAAACTCTAAGTGGAAGTACAGAGCTCATCTTCCATGAGACTGTTTATGGGCTTTATATTTCCCATATGTAACTATTCTTGTATTTCACTACAGACATACTGATGCGTGTGATTCTCAAGTGCTGCCTCAGTCACTTCTGGGCTATTGCATCATATATATAGTATATGTACTATATAGCCTTTCTAAATTTAAATATATATGGTATATATTTTATATGTTTAAAATGTGTGTGTGTGTGTGTGTGTGTGTGTGTGTGTGGTTTGTGAAACTTTACTGGCCCCGAGGATTTCTAGAGAGGGATATTTGTGTATCATTAGTAGTATAGTCATGTGACTGTGGAGTCACATATTTTGTAACTGTTAACCATAACAAAGAGTTATACAATACTGAAGAGACAATACAGTCGGTCTCCAATTTGCATATCAGTTTTGTCATTCAGAATCGATTTTCTCATAGAATTTTTTTACATGGTGGTTATGCATGGTGATACTATGTTTGTTTAATGTACATAAGGCATGATATTAGCAGATCTATGGAACTTATGACAGTGTTTTAATGCAAAATATTTTGAAGTATACCTGTCTCCTTACCTGACCCTGGCTCATCCCCAAACATAAACAAACCCCTACCACAGCCTTCGCATAGTTTCTGAGACTCACTTATCCCACTCATGCAATTAGAGTAGGAATTGGAACAGGCTCAGACCACTGCTAGAGTTTCATTTACCCAACAGGATACAGAGTAGGGGTGGGAATCCTTTTGTCTTTCCTATCTTCACTGTTCCCTTCGTTCTTTTCTTCTTTAGATCTTAGGAAGTGCCCTGCCTAAATCCTTTCCCCTCTATGCTACCTGTAGTTCTGGTATTTATTTGGAAGTAAGTGGGAATAGACTTCCATCTCTCTTTACTACCTCACCTTTATCTTTAAGTTTGAATTACCCATTTAACCCTTCTCTATCTCTCAATCTTCCTTTCATAAGGAAGGCTAATGGTTTTTTACCACAATAATGATGTAAAAGAGGAAGCAAAAATACATGATAGGTGATTGCAGTTACAAAAAAAACTAAGGTCAGAGGTAGAGGGAAGATGACAGACAGGAGACAGGGCTGACCTGCAGCTCCCACTTGGATGGACAGAACAGCATGTGGAGACTCACACCATGGACTTTTGCTCCAGGAACCACCACAGAGTATACCAGAATAACTGAAAGAAATCACCAATCCTTTGAAAGCAGCAGCAGGCTGCTGCAAATTCCTGGAGACTGGCAAAAAAACTCTGGTGCTCTCTCCAAATTGCCACCTTCTGGCTGGAGGCCAGCCAACTCAGGACATTATAGCAACTCATGAACCAACACCCCTGCTCCAAGGAAGGAGAAAACAACAGGGAATTCCACCGCCTGCAACATCCTGGCTAACCAGTGATCCTGAGTTTGTCCATGTGACTGTCACTGCTACCATAACCAGCATTCGAGAATGCCAGCACACTAAACACATCTACAACCAAGGACTCTTACAGAGTCTACTTCACTCCCTGCCACCTCCACCAGAGAAGGTTCTGGTATCCATGACTGGGAGACCTGAGTATGTGTTGCATCACAGGATTGTTTGCAGACATTCCCTAGCACCAGCCCAGAGTCTGGTAACCCCACTTGGTGGCTAGACCCAGAAGAGCAATAACAATCACTGCAGTCTGGCTCTCAGGAAGCCCTATTCCTAGGACAAAGGGGAATGCACCATATCAAGGGATTGCCCCATGGTACAAAACAATCTCAACAGCAGCACTCTAGTTCCACATTTTTCCGCTAAAATAGTCTACCCAAATGGGAAGGAATCAGAAAATTAGTTCTGGTAATATGACAAAACTAGGTTCTAGAACAACCCCAAAGACCACATTAGTTCACTAGCAATGGATCAAAACCAAGAAAAATCTCTGAATTGCCAGATGAAGAATTCAGAAGGTTGACTATTAACCTACTCAAAGAGATACCAGAGAAAGGTGAAAAGCATTTTAAATAAATATATAAAAAATACAGGATATGGATGAAGAATGCTCCAGAGAAATAGATATCATAATGAAAAAAACAATACGACTTCTGAAAATGAAAGACAGACTTAGAGAAATATAAAATGCACTGGAAATTTCAACAATAGAATCAAACAAATAGAAAGAAGAACTTCACACCTTGAAGATAAGGCTTTTGAATTAACCCAATCAGACAAAGACAGAGAAAAAAGAATTTAAAGAAGTAAAGCCTCCAAGAAATTTGGAATTACGTTAAATGGTCAAACTTAAGAATAATGGTTATTCCTGAGGAAAAACATAAATTTAAAAGTTTGGAAAATATATTTGAGGGATTAATTGAGGAAAACTTCCCTGGCCTCACTAGAGATCTAGACATCCAAATATAAGAAGTTAAAAGAATATCTGGGAAATTCATCTCAAAAAGATCATCACCCAGGCACATGGTCATCAGTTATCCAAAGTCAAGACAAAGGAAAGAATCTTAAGAACTGTGAGGCCGAAGCATCAGGTAACCTATAAATGAAAACCTCTCAGATTAATAGCAGATTTCTCAGCAGAAACCCTACAAGCCAAAAGGGATTGGGGTCCTATTTTTAGCCTCCTCAAACAAAATAATTGCCATCCAATAATTTCATATCCAGCAAAACTAAGCTTCCTAAGTGAGAAAGAAATAAAGTTTTTCAGACAAACAAATACTGAGAGAATTTGCCACTACCAAGTGAACACTACAAGAATTGCTAAAAGTAGTTCTGAATCTTGAAACAGAATATTGAAATGCACCAAAATAGAACCTTCTTAAAGCATAAATCTCACAGGACCTATACAAAATACCACAGTGAAAAAAATCCAAGGTATTCAGGTGACAACTAGTATGATGAAGTACCTCAAATCTCCATACTAACATTGAATGCAAATAGCCTGAATGCTCCACTTCAAAGGTACAGAATGGCAGAATGGATAAAAATCCACCAACTAAGTATCTGTTGTCTTCAAGAGACTCACCTAATGCATAAGGACTCACATAAACTTGAAGTGAAAAGTGGAAAAAGTATTCCATGCAAATGGAAACAAAAAGCAAGCAGGAATATCTGTTCTTATATTTGACAAAACAGACTTTAAAGTAACAACAGTTTAAAAGACAAAGATGGACATTATATAATCATAAAAGGATCAGACCAACAGGAAAATAGTATAATTGTAAAGATATGTGCACCTAACATGGGAGCTCCCAAATTTATAAAATAATTATTACTAGACCTAAGAAATAAGATAAATGGCAACACAATTCATAGTGGGGGACTTCAATACTGCACTGACTGCACTAGACAGGTCATCAAGATGGAACATCAACAAAGAAACATGAACTTAAATTACACCCTAGAACAAATGGACTTAATGGATATTTACAGAACATTATACCTAACAACTGCAAAATAGACATTCTTTTCATCACCACATGAAACATTCTCCATGATAGACCATATGATAGGCTGCAAAATAAGTATCAATAAATTTAAGAGAATAAATTATATCAAATACCCTCTTAGACCACAGTGGAATAAAATTGGAAATTAACTCCAAAAGGAACCCCCAAAACTATACACATACCTGGAAATTAAAGAATCTGCTCCTGAATGATCTTTGGGTCAACAATGAAATCGAGATGGAAATAAAAAATTATTTGAACTGAACGATAATAGTGACACAACTTATCTAAACCTCTGGGACACAGGAAAAGTGGTGCTAAGAGGAAAGTTCATAGCATTAAATGCCTACATCAAAAACTCTGAAAGAGCACAAATAGACAATCTAAGGTCAGACCTCAAGGAAACAGGGAAACAAGAACAAACCAAACCCAAACCCAACTGAAGAAAATAAATAACAAAGATCAGAGCAGAACTAAATGAAATTGAAACACAAAACAATACAAAAGAAAATGAAGTAAAAAGCTGGTTCTTTGAAAAGATAAACAAAATTGATAGACCATTAGCGAGATTCATGAAGAAAAGAGATGATTCAAATAAGCTCAATTAGAAACAAAATGGGAGATATTACAAACAATACCACAGATATACAAAGATCATTCAAGGCTACTATGAACACCTTTACACGCACAAAATAGAAAATCTAAAGGAGATGGATAAATTCCTGGCAATATATAAGCCTCCTAGATTAAATGAGGAAGAAGTAGAAACTCTGAACCGAACAATAATAAGTAGCGAGAATGAAACAGTAATTTAAAAATTGGCAACAACAAGTCCAGAACCAAATGGATTCACAGCTGAATTCTATCAAGCATTCAAAGAAGAATTGGTACCAATTTTACTGAAACCATTCCAAAAGACAGAATCTTCCCTAAATCATTCTATGAAGCCAATATCATCCAAATACCAAAACTAGGAAAGGACGTAACAAAAAAGGAAAACCATAGACCGATATCTCTAATGAACATAGATGCGAAAATCCTCAACAGAATACTAGCAAACTGAATCCAACAGCATATCAAAAGGGTAATACACCATGTTTCAGTGGGGTTTCATACTAGGGATGCCAGGATGGTTTAACATAATGCAAGTAAATAAATGTGATACATCACATAAGCCAAATTAAAAACAAAAATTGTATGATTATTTCAATAGATGCAGAAAAAATATTTGACAAAATACAGCATTTTTTTAATGATTAAAATCCTCATCAAAATCAGCATAGAAGGGATATACCTCAAGGTAATAAAATCCATCTGTGACAAACCCACAGCCAACATCATACAGAATGGGGAAAAGTTGAAAGCATTCCCCCTGAGAACTGGAACAAGACAAGGATGTCCACTTTCACCACTTCTATTCAACATAGTACTGGAAGTCCTACCCATAACAATCAGACAAGAGAAAGAAGTAAAGGGCATCCAAATTGGTAAAGAGGAAGTCAAATTATCACTATTCACTGATGATATGATTTTATACCTAGGAAACCCTAAAGATTCTTCCAAAAAGATCTGATAAATGAATTCAGTAATGTCTCAGGATACAAAATCGATGTACACACGTCAGTAGCACTGCTATATGCCAACAGCGAACAAGCTGAGAACTCAACTTCTTTTACATCTGCAAAGAAAACAGAATGCTTTGGAATCTATCTAACCAAGGTGTTGAAAGGCCTCTACAAGGAAATAAAACACTGCTGAAAGAAATCGTCAACAATACAAACAAATGGAAACACATCCCATGCTCACAGATGGGTAGAATCAATGTTCTGAAAATGAACTTACTGCCAAAATTAAGCTACAAATTCAGTGCAGTTCCCATCAAAATACTGTCATCATTCTTCACAGAACTAGAAAAAAACAACCCTCAAATTCATGTAGAACCAAAAAAGAACCTGCATAGCCAAAGCAAGACTAAGCAAAAAGAACAAATCTGGAGGCGTCACGTTACCCAACTTCAAACTATACTACAAGGCTATAGTTACCAAAACAACATGGTACTGATATCCAAATAGGCATGTAGACCAATGGAATAGAATAGAGCACCCAGAAATAAAGCCAAATACTGACAACCAACTGATCTTCAACAAAGTAAACAGAAACATAAAGTGGAGAAAGGACACCCTATTCAAAATATCATGCTAGTATAATTGGCAAGCCACATTTAGAAGAATGAAGCTGGATTCTTATCTCTCACCTTATACAAAAATCCATTCAAGACAGATCAAAGACTTAAATATAAGACCTGAAACCATAAAAATTCTGGAAGATAACATTGGAGAAACTCTACTAGAGATTGGCTTAGGCAAAGAGTTGATGGCCAAGAACCCAAAAACAAATGCAACAAAAATAAAGATAAACAGATGGTACCTAATTAAACTAAAAGTTTCTGCACAGTAAAAGAAATAATTAGCAGACAACTCAAGAGTATGAGAAAATATTCTGAAACTATGCATCTCACAAAGAACTAATATCCAGAATCTACAAGGAACTCAAACAAATCATCAAGAAAGAAACAGTCCCATCAAAAAGTCGGCAAAGGACATAAATAGACATTTCCCAAAGGAAGACATATAAATGGCCAATAAACATGAAAAAATGCTCAGCATCACTTATTATCAGGGAAATGCAAATCAAAACCATGGTGATATACCACCTTATTCCTGCAAAACTGGCCATAATTAAAAAATCAAAAAATAACAAATGTTGATATGGATGTGGTGAAAAGGAAACACTTTTACGATGCTGGTGAGAACATAAACTACTACAACCACTGTGGAAAACAGTGCAGAGATTCCTTAAAGAACTAAAAGTAGAACTACCATTTGACCTGGCCATCCCAGTACTGGGTATCTACCTAGAGGAAAAAGAAGTCATTATATGAAAAAGACACCTGCACATGCGTGTTTATTGCAGCACAATTTGCAATTGCAAAAATATAGAACCAGCCTAAATGTCCATCAGCCAACAAGTGGATAAAGAAAATGTAGTATATATGTATATACCATGGAATACTACTCAGCCATAAAAAGGAATGAAATTATGGTATCCACAGCAACCTGGATGGAGTGGGGACCATTATTCTAAGTGAAGTAACCATTATTCTAAGTGAGTAACATTGTGTGTTCTCACTTACAAGTGGGAGATAAGCTATTAGACTGCAAGTGCATGAGAATAATATAATGGACTTTGGGTACTCAGGAGTAAGGGTTGGAGGGTGAGGGATAAAGACTACACATTGGGTACAGTATATACTGCTCAGGTGATAGGAACACCAAAAGCTCAGAAATCTCCACTAAAGAACTTTTCTGTGTAACCAAACACCACCTGTTCTGCCAAAACCTTTGAAATTAAAAAAATATTAAACAAAACAAAACAAAAACTGAGGCCAGGAAGAAAGAATATTGGAGTACTGTTGCCAAGAAGTTAGAAAAGCTAGCTTCTTATCTATCATGACCTTTTTTGTTTGTTTGTTTGTTTTTTGATGGAATCTTGCTCTGTCACCCAGGCGGGGGTGCAGTGGCGCGATCTTGGCACACTGCAACTTCTGCCTCGTGGGTTCAAGTGATTCTCCTATTTCAGCCTCTCGAGTAGCTGGGATTACGGGCATGCGCCACCACGCCTAGCTGATTTTTGTATTTTTAGTAGAGACAGGGTTTCACCATGTTGGTCAGGCTGGTCTTGAACTCCTGACCTCAAGTGATTCACCCACCTTGGCCTCCTAAAGTATTAGGATTACAAGAGTGAGCCACTGCGCCTGGCTGGTAGACTGCTTTCAAACTAATGTCCTAGAAACAATCCATGCAAACAGGCAACGTATAAAGTAATCTCATAGGAGGCTATGCGCTTATGTCATTAATGCTGCTTCGCTTAAGCACTGGAAACTCTTAAGGTTGTCTTCAGAGACTTTGCTGTGATTTTGAATGTTATTTGTATTATCAGTCATTTTTTTTGAGGGTTATGTTTCATTTTTACAGACAGCTGTCTTTGGGAGTAATGTCTGATGAGACAGGTTTTTGATTTTGTGTTTTGTTAGTTAGATTTTTGATCAAAGGCAAGTAAAAATTAAAAATAGATTTTTGTGGAGCTTTAAAATTCATTATCATACTGGGTCGAGAAGAGAGTTCAAAGCTATTTTGAATAATTGTAGCCCTGTGATCTTATACTTTAAATGGAGCAACATCTATTTAGTGTATAGGTTTTAATATATTGATTTAAAATACATGCTCATTATTATTCTTAACTATGTTAGTGTACAAGTGTATTTAAATATTCAGATATTGACACACATATAATATGTATTCATTGAGATGTTCAAGCTATGGAAATTTAAGTGTAAAAGAAAGAATTTTCTTAAAAACCTAGCGTGTATCAATCTATCTTTGGTTGTTTTGAGATGATGAATCTATCTGGAAGAGCAGAAGAAACTGAATTGGAATAACATAATTATTATAAGGACTACTTATTAAGTACCCACAAAATAACAGGTAATTTCTGAATATTGTGTATTTGTTATCATATTTCATTTTCATAACAATTCTTGGAGAAACTTGTGTTCTCTTTTATAGATAAAGAAACTAAGGTGCAAAGAGCTGAAGAGACATGCCCATGATCACATGATTATAAGTGGCAGAGCCTTCCAAGCCTCTGACTTTTTTTAACTGCCCTAAATTTCTTAGACCATGCTTAATGCTACTGGCACTACACTTCAACTAACTGAATGTATATTGTTATTTGTATGATGATACCTTGTTTTTGTAAATACAGTTCCAACAGATTAATTGTAGTGCTCATTATTTGTACTCTACTGGCAGCATTTTAAAGTGTGGTGTATTGGAGCTCTTTCCTTGCATAAGACTACAAATTATTTACTCTGACCCAAAAGACATGATTGATTTGACCACCCTCATTTATAATCCAAATTGACCTGCCAATTTTGGACACACCAAGCTTGTTTCCACTTCAGATCATTTACGCAAATTGTTCCCTCTGCATGTTCTTACTTTCTGTTATTCAGTGGCTGGTTCCTGTTAGATCTCAGCTTGAATGTCAGTTCGTAAGAGAAGTTATCATAGAAGACTTGAGAGAAATCATTTTCATAGGTACCCTTTAAGTAGTATTTTACTGTACTTAGTGGTATGACTATATAAAGCAGTTCCAAAAAATGAATGAAGCCAGGGTGGTATCTGTATTGTTATTTTGAAATATTGATGTTTTTCCTACCAGGCACAGTACTAAAATCCTTATTTCTTAAAATCTGGATGAGAATGTTATTAAAAACATATCACAGTTATTTTTCTAAAAGTCTAATTAAATATTTAAGAAAAAGAAAAATGACTCATGGAATGCCAGCTACAAGCCAGGTACATACAACTATACATAGAGATAATAGGTATAGGATCTGCTGCTCAGAGAGTAAGATAAGTGACTTGACTAAGATTCTGTAGGTACTTTGCTGCACAGACAGGATTTAAACCTAGGTGAATCTGATTTCAAAGCTAGTGTTTTTCCTATAGTCAGTGCTACCTCGTAACTCCAGTATATAAAAGGCCAGGTGAATCATCCTGAATTATTGGAAGCTAGCAGGGTATAAATAATAAATGAATAAATAAAACTGTGGCAAGTGATTTTACTTTGTTCACTAAATATAGTTAAAAGATTGACATTCCCAGCATATGCCTAATCACTTGGAAATGTTGGATCACTTTTAATAAATCCAGATTCAGCAGCCCTGTTTAACAGCTGGAAAAATGTTACTTGTTGTAAAAATGCTCATTTTCAAATTTCTAAAATACAGTGAATATTCAGATAACATTTTTAAAAGTGCTTGAAAGTGAAGAATTTTCCCTTATTCTGTTGCTTAATAATTAAACTACTTCTTTGTGGTATTTCTACATTAGATCTTATAGGAAATATGAAATATAAATCTGGTCAAGAAATGATTTATAGCTGACTACCTCATATTTTGTATTATTGGTTTCATTATTTAATCCCTGTAATATACATGCAATCTGTATGTAAGTAAAAAGTGTATATGATTTACTTAGTATTAAAGTGCTATAGTAATATAGGGTGTATTTTGAAGACTTTATTTTTAGGTGCATAAAACTAATTCCTCTCTTATAAAAGGTGGCAACAGTTAACAGTTAGATTTAACATTATATTGTGGGGTGTGCAGAATAACGCAGATGTGTACATTTATATAAATTACTTATGAGCAATACATATCTTTATGTATAATATCTATTTTAAAATTAATTCAGTTACTCTAAGTTAGATTTTTTTTTTTTTAACTTTTCTGGCTACCTTCATCAGACTTGAGAAAAATGCTGTGAGTGAGGAGCATTTTGAGATGTTCTGTGTTTGGAATATTAAATGTTAATTGGGATCTCTGAGCTATAAAGCCACCTTAAACCATCTTGTGTGGGGAGAAAGAAGGGAAATTGAGGTACCCTTTTCTCTTAAAAGAGAATATAGGAAAAGTAATTGAAATACTATTGAAAGTTAAAAGAGTGATATTATTAATTTTTAATTTTCTAAGGACAAATCAGTTGCACTTGTATAATCAATTTAACATTTACATTTTTCCACTTTATTTTTCTGGTATGCTTTTGACCATTTCAAAGCAAATTATAAGAAAGCACAGGAAAAAAAAAAAAGGAATGACACAGACTGTAAACATTTAACTAGAAATTTATTAAGCATTCTGGAAAAAAGCTAGCAGATAAGTTGCTAAAATGACAAAGCTGTAGAATCAGACAATATTCTTATTCCTTACTGCAAAGCAGCAGTCCGCAACTGGGAGTGATTTTGCCCCTCCAGGCACATTTGGCAATGTTTGGAAATAATTTTGACTGTCCAGACCTGAGTGCTTGGGGTATTGCTACTGGCATCTATTGAATACAGGTCATGGATGCTTGTAAACATCCTACAGTGCACAGGACAGCTCTCAATAACAAAAAAATTATCCAGTCCAAAATGTCAACAATGTGAGGTTAAAAAAACCCTACCATAGAAAGTGATGTACATCTCTCATTTAAAAAATAACAGAAATACAGAGATATGCTTGAGGCCATACAACTACTGAGTGAAGTGGCCAACACTTGAACCTGGATCTTCTGACACCAAGCTATTGTGCTTTCCTTGGCTCCTCATTGTTCTGAGAATCAAAACCTCAGTTGTCTTTGAAGTACTATGGGAAAAAAATAAGAGAGAGAAAGAATCATTAAAATCAGTGCTATGTCCCCATTTTTGTTATGTTTCTTTTAATTGTACTGTCATTGGATTTATATTTTGTTCAACGATGTCTTCTTAATACTACACCCAGAAGTACCCTTTGTTTTGAAATTGACAGCTTCATTAAAAATGTAATACATATTATCAATGTTTATTCAAGGCACCTAGTGAAGCATATTATAGAGGTATAACAATATTAAGACAAAATTCAAACTTTCATGGAAACTGCAGTGTAAAAAAGAAAATGAAACCTTTGAAATATGGGGGTAGTTATTCAAAATGTAAGTTGAACAGGGATAGATACAACCTTGCATTTGAAATTGATTGCAGGAAACTACCTAAATGTCCAAGAATAGGAAATATTTGGGTAAGTGACAGTATTTCTATAAAAAGGAATATTATATATTTATTACAAATGATATGATAAATTTGTAATAGCAAAGGTATATGTTTATGTTAAGTGAAAAAAATAAGATACAAAGTTTACACAGCTACTTTTAGCTAAGATGAAAAGTTACAGAAAAATACTAGAAGATAAAGTATTTGGTGGACAATATTACTTATAAGTTCAAAGTGGTGGCACTACTGCATTGTACTAAACAAGGTAAGTTATATTGATCCATTCATTCATATAGTGAATAGTTTCTCAATGCCTTCTATGTTTCAAGCACTTGCTGGATCTTTGTAGTCTTATTAGGGAAGACAGGTGAGCAACACAGGTGTGTTAAGTCATAAAGAAGTCCTGTGGGAGTGGAAAGCTGAAGCCGTGTATTGTTATTAGTAAGGGTAGGCTAAGCTAAGCTGTAGTGACCAATTAACCCAGAAACCTTCTTAATTTATCACACAAGGTATTTGTTTTTCATTCAAATAATGTCCAATTTGCATTAGGTGGCCCTTATCCATATTGCAGAAGCATATGGTTTCTTAGGTCGCCAAGAAAGAGGAAGGGAGAGTTTGAGAATCCCACAGGATGTTTTGAAGGACCAGTCTTGTAAGTGGTTTGTAAATCAGCTTTATTTCCTCAACCAAACTGGAAGCCAGCCTGGGCAATGTAGAGGAGGTACATTTGACTATTTGGTAAATACCAACTGTGCCTCTGGTCTTTACCGCAGATTGAACAATTCAGGAAAGGTTTCCCCAGAAGCCATAGCATTTAAATCGAGACCTGAAAAATAAAAAAGTAGTTAGCTAGAGCAGGAAGGAGGTAAAAAGATTCTTTCAAGTAAAAATTTTATGCCAGTGCCTAGAGTAAGAGAAGAATGGTCCCTTCTAGGAACTTCATGAAAGTTTAAAACTTGAACATTGAATGTAGGGGCAGAGCAGGCAGGGGCACAGTCCTGAAGGTCTTTATAAACTGTGTTAGGGTGTTTAGAAATTATTCTGATGGCAGTGGGAAGTCACTTGCAGGTTTCATGTGTGATAACATTTGAGTAATGTGAGGAGAGTAATGTGATAAAGTTTGCATTTTAGAACGGTCACTCCAGTTGCAGTGAAGAATTTGGATTGGAGGAGAGCAAGATAGCAGGTAGGAGACCAGTTCAGAAGTTCTAGCATCAGTCCAGTTAAGCAGTGGTGGTGACCTGTACAAGGAATGGGAATAGAAAGAAATAGATCAATTGGAGAGATATTTAAGAGGTATAGTTGTTGGAATTTAGTATTCTTTTGGATTGGCAGTATAGGAAAGGGTTACAATAAGAGAAGGGGAGTGATTGATTCAGTTTTGGACACATTTGAGTTGGAAACATACAAGATATCAAAGTGTTTATATCCAAATGAGACAAGAGATCTTAGCTAAATATATAGATTTTTCAGCATATAAATCCATGCTATATGCTGAAAGCCATGAGAGTACGTGTGTTTGCACAGGGGGAAATGCATACTGAGAGAAGAGAAGAGGGTGTATGACGGAGCCCTGTGGACAGTATTTAAGGAAGAGGTTATTAACTTTCACATTGCATCTGAATCACCTGGTAAGCTTTTCAAAAATACCATACCTAGGTTTCTCACTTCAGGAATTGCAAATCAGGTGGTCTCCGGTGTGTGCTAAGGTAATCTACTGTTTCAAAAGTCCCGTGGTGATTCTAGTGTATAGCCAGGGTTGAGAACCATTGATGTAAGGGTTAGGCAGGAGACAAAGAGAGGCCTGGTGCAGTGGCTCATTCCTGTATTCCCAGCGCTTTGGGAGGTAGAGACTAGAGGATTGCTTGAACCCAGGAGTTCAAGACAGGCGTAGGCAACATGGCGAGACCCTGTCTTTACAATAAATTTTAAAAAATTAGCCAGGCGTGGTGGGACACACCTGTGGTCCTAGGTACTTGAGAGGCTGATGCAGTTGGATCGCTTGAGCCCGAGAGGTCTAGGCTGCAGTGAGCCGTGATCGTGCCACTCCACTCCAGCCTGGGCAACAGAGCAAGACCTCATCTCAAAAAGCAAAAATAATAAGACAAAGATAATACAAAAAAAAACTAATGGGAAGTGGCCAGTGGACAGGAGGAAAACTATCTGGTATTTCCAAGCCAAAGAAATAAAAGTTTCAAGGCGTGAATTTTTAGCTGAGTCAAAAGCTGCTAAGGAGTAATGAACTTACTTATAATTTGTACTGAGGAATGGAAGTAAAAACTTACAAGAATTAGAGAAAGTAATCTTGGAATCTTTAGTTAAATGTGCATATTTTATCTCCAAAAAGAAAATTGTGATACATCTTATAGAAGAATACTTTTGTCAATTCATGAATGTGTTTATATATTTTTATAATGATATTTCTTATAGTTTCAGACTTAATTAATGAAAAGAAAAAAAGCAATTAGTACTGCCTTGAAATGTGCCAAGTGCATGATCTTTTAAGTATGGGACACTTTCAGTGGCGGCTCTGGATAAGTTCGGCAATTTTGGGCATTTCGGAGGTTATCATGAGGTTCTACAGACTAGGGTAATAAAAGAAAAGTGAGAGAGTCAGGAGAGAAAGGTAAAATGAGCTGAGGGAGAACTGTCTGATATGTAAAATTTTCTAGAACTCAAATGAGACTGTTTTCACCTCTGAAATTCATCAGATCTGACGCCTTTGGTATATTTTGGGTGTTCTTAATTAGAAAGGACTCATTTGGAAGGATGCTAACTCCAGTTTATCTTTGTTCAGTTCTAACCTACTGAATTTCTGAATATCTACTTCCTCCAGTTTTCCAAGGTCTACTTTTTCAATCCATGTATCTTTCAGCAGGGTATA